>NC_060196.1:65531783-65616783 GCF_021184085.1 Oncorhynchus gorbuscha
GACCAGAGATGTAGGAGCTCTACTTTAGACCAGAGATGTAGGAGCTCTACTTTAGACCAGAGATGTAGGAGCTCTACTTTAGACCAGAGGCTTATGAGCTCTACTTTAGACCAGAGATGTAGGAGCTCTACTTTAGACCAGAGATGTAGGAGCTCTACTTTAGACCAGAGGCTTATGAGCTCTACTTTAGACCAGGGACTTGTGGGCTCTACTTTAGACCAGAGATGTAGGAGCTCTACTTTAGACCAGAGATGTAGGAGCTCTACTTTGGACCAGAGATGTAGGAGCTCTACTTTAGACCAGAGACGTATGAGCTCTACTTTAGACCAGAGACGTATGAGCTTTACTTTAGACCAGAGACATGTGAGCTTTACTTTAGACCAGAGACATATGAGCTCTACTTTGGACCAGAGACATGTGAGCTTTACTTTAGACCAGAGACGTATGAGCTCTACTTTGTACCAGAGACATATGAGCTCTACTTTAGACCAGAGACATATGAGCTCTACTTTGTACCAGAGACATATGAGCTCTACTTTGTACCAGAGACATGTGGGCTCTACTTTGTACCAGATAAATGTGGGCTCTACTTTAGACCAGAGACATGTGGGCTCTACTTTAGACCAGTGACATGTGGGCTCTACTTTAGACCAGTGACATGTGGGCTCTACTTTAGACCAGAGACATGTGGGCTCTACTTTAGACCAGAGACATGTGGGCTCTACTTTAGACCAGAGACATGTGGGCTCTACTTTAGACCAGAGAAATGTGGGCTCTACTTTAGACCAGAGAAATGTGGGCTCTACTTTAGACCAGAGACATGTGGGCTCTACTTTAGACCAGAGACATGTGGGCTCTACTTTAGACCAGAGACATGTGGGCTCTACTTTAGACCAGAGAAATGTGGGCTCTACTTTAGACCAGAGACATGTGGGCTCTACTTTAGACCAGAGACATGTGGGCCTGGTTAAAAGTCATCCACTATTAATGAACAGGGTCACTTTTGGGGACAGACCTGTTGTAATAACCATTGTTGCGCTATAAGTACCTCGAGATACAGGATCTTTACCTTTTTAACGGTCATTTTTAAAGAGTTCATATGCAGCAACCACAAAGGACATTTTAAAATGGAACTGACAACCATTCTTTCATAGCAAATTACATGTTAGAGTACATTCAGAATTCATTTTTTTCATTATTACTTTCACTAAACCTGCTTTCAAGGACAAAGAAAACAGCTTGTAGGTGCTTTATGATTGATTTTATACCAAAAGTACATTCCTCATGGACTTTCAGGAGTTCAAGATTTTTGAATTATCTTCAAATAGGATCATTCATCATCATTCATCTGATGACTTGAGGTTGTGTTTTATTTTCCCTCACGCCTCTCTGAAACATTTCTCTACGGCATCAACTTTTGAGCATAAAACGTTTAAGCAAACAGAAGCCAAAGCGTGGAGAGAGATGTGAAATAGTCTGAAATGAAAAACATTTTCTCAGCCTCTTGTCTGTTGTAATGTAGACCTCAGCTACGTCCCAAATGGAAACCCTATTCCCTACATAGTGCACTACATTTGAACAGTGACCATAGTGCGCTATGTAAAGAATAGGGTTCCATTCCAGACACAGCACAGCTGCCAGGAGTTTAAAAGGCCACACCAGTAGAAATACCCTTTCTTTTGTGCTGAAAGACGATGGGTAGAGCTTACCCATGATGTTGCAAAGATTTAAGTCAATAAGTCATTATTTTAGTCAAAGTATGATATATTAGGGCTTGAGGTGACGAATCCGAGCTGCCCACTTCGTGCCAATCTGTTAGAATGCATTGTCTTTCCTATAATATGACAAACACATTCATTTGTTTCAGGTTTGAGATTTATTTGAATGGACAGCCTTGTGTCCACCTGTCCTGAGCCATGGACAGCCTTGTGTCCACTTGTCCTGAGCCAAAGAGCCTTGTGTCCACTTGTCCTGAGCCATGGACAGCCTTGTGTCCACTTGTCCTGAGCCAAAGAGCCTTGTGTCCACTTGTCCTGAGCCATGGACAGCCTTGTGTCCAATTGTCCTGAGCCAAAGAGCCTTGTGTCCACCTGTCCTGAGCCATGGACAGCCTTGTGTCCACTTGTCCTGCGCCATGGACAGCCTTGTGTCCACTTGTCCTGAGCCATGGACAGCCTTGTGTTCACTTGTCCTGAGCCATGGACAGCCTTGTGTCCACTTTTCCTGAGCCATGGACAGCCTTGTGTCCACTTGTCCTGAGCCAAAGAGCCTTGTGTCCACTTGTCCTGAGCCAAAGAGCCTTGTGTCCACTTGTCCTGAGCCATGGACAGCCTTGTGTCCACTTGTCCTGAGCCAAAGTGCCTTGTGTCCACTTGTCCTGAGCCATGGACAGCCTTGTGTCCACTTGTCCTGAGCCAAAAAGCCGCCTTGTGTCCACTTGTCCTGAGCCACGGACAGCCTTGTGTCCACCTGTCCTGAGCCAAAGAGCCTTGTGTCCACTTGTCCTGAGCCAAAGAGCCTTGTGTCCACTTGTCCTGAGCCATGGACAGCCTTGTGTCCACTTGTCCTGAGCCATGGACAGCCTTGTGTCTACTTGTCCTGAGCCATGGACAGCCTTGTGTCCACTTGTCCTGAGCCATGGACAGCCTTGTGTTCACTTGTCCTGAGCCATGGACAGCCTTGTGTCCACTTTTCCTGAGCCATGGACAGCCTTGTGTCCACTTGTCCTGAGCCAAAGAGCCTTGTGTCCACTTGTCCTGAGCCAAAGAGCCTTGTGTCCACTTGTCCTGAGCCATGGACAGCCTTGTGTCCACTTGTCCTGAGCCAAAGTGCCTTGTGTCCACTTGTCCTGAGCCATGGACAGCCTTGTGTCCACTTGTCCTGAGCCAAAAAGCCTTGTGTCCACTTGTCCTGAGCCACGGACAGCCTTGTGTCCACCTGTCCTGAGCCAAAGAGCCTTGTGTCCACTTGTCCTGAGCCAAAGAGCCTTGTGTCCACTTGTCCTGAGCCATGGACAGCCTTGTGTCCACTTGTCCTGAGCCATGGACAGCCTTGTGTCTACTTGTCCTGAGCCATGGACAGCCTTGTGTCCACTTGTCCTGAGCCATGGACAGCCTTGTGTCCACTTGTCCTGAGCCAAAGAGCCTTGTGTCCACCTGTCCTGAGCCATGGACAGCCTTGTGTCCACTTGTCCTGAGCCATATACAGCCTTGTGTCCACTTTTCCAGAGCCAAAGAGCGTTGTGTCCACTTGTCCTGAGCCGAAGAGCCTTGTGTCCACTTGTCCTGAGCCATGGACAGCCTTGTGTCCACTTGTCCTGAGCCATGGACAGCCTTGTGTCTACTTGTCCTGAGCCATGGACAGCCTTGTGTCCACTTGTCCTGAGCCATGGACAGCCTTGTGTCCACTTGTCCTGAGCCAAAGAGCCTTGTGTCCACCTGTCCTGAGCCATGGACAGCCTTGTGTCCACTTGTCCTGAGCCATGTACAGCCTTGTGTCCACTTGTCCTGAGCCAAAGAGCCTTGTGTCCACTTGCCCTGAGCCATGGACAGCCTGGTGTCCACTTGTCCTGAGCCATGGACAGCCTTGTGTCCACCTGTCCTGAGCCAAAGAGCCTTGTGTCCACTTGTCCTGAGCCATGGACAGCCTTGTGTCCACTTGGTCTGAGCCAAAGAGCCTTGTGTCCACTTGTCCTGAGCCATGGACAGCCTTGTGTCCACTTGTCCTGAGCCATGGACAGCCTTGTGTTCACTTGTCCTGAGCCATGGACAGCCTTGTGGCCACTTGTCCTGAGCCAAAGAACCTTGTGTCCACTTGTCCTGAGCCAAAGAGCCTTGTGTCCACTTGTCCTGAGCCATGGACAGCCTTGTGTCTACTTGTTCTGAACCTACTGTCAAATGTATGACCATATTAAAGAGAGAGAGAGAGACAGAGAGAGACAGGCAGACAGAGAGAGACAGAGAGAGGAGGTATAACTGTCTGTAACCCACAGAGAGAGAGAGAGAGATAGGTTAGAGAGAGAGTGAGGAGTCTAGAGAGAGGGGGGAGGCTAGAGGTCATGATCAGATGAGCTCCTGCATTTTTTCAGCATTTTCTTTAAAAAAGATAGATTTAGATTTAGATTAACTTGGATTTTTTGTCAGGAACATATACAGGATGCTACCCTCTACAACATAACCTTCACTTCAAATAAAAACTCGAAACCTAAAATCTGATTTTGGACGGAATTACAGAATCACCTGGAATGTTAATAACTACCAATGATTTTTTTTCTATATAGCAAATTTTCTGGAAAACAACAGAAACCTGAAAACACCATCCAACCTGGAACTGAGTGAGTAATGTTTAGTCTGAAACTATATTCTATTTCCAAAAGCCAAGAAGAAAAATACACTACATTACTTTATAAGAACTGAATGCTAACATAATTCTGCCAAGCTTGATACAGCCTCAACTAGCACTGACGTGTCAAGTGAGAGGTGTCAAAGCCCTTTAGCCCAACAATGGCAGGAGAGTCAAACAGTCTACTCCAACTAAATGGAGAGGCCTTAGAAGCTCCCTCCCGCTGTAATTAAAATACAGTACCCTGTGCATGTAAAGAATGATAAGGCAAGAAAAGATTACAAAATGAAGCTCCTTATGGAAAATCAAGAGACACTTTTTGCTGACTATTACAAAAATGGGAACATCAGCAACCTCATCTTCCACACAAACCATCCCCTGGCATGGCACAGTGCTATATTAGCACACTACCCCCTTGTTAAGAGAGGGGGGTTAACGAGGGGTGGAAACTCAGGATACTTGACAACGAGGACCCTGAGTCAGCTAATATAAACCTCTATAAGTCTGGAACAGTAATGATACAGGGCAACCCCAAACAGTTTCAGCTGGACTTTCACCTAATCAAAGAATTAGCCCAGCAGGAGAAGCTCTCCCTTGAGAAAGACACCCCCACCCTGAGCGGGTCAGACCAGACCTCTTCATTATATAACCCCACAGACGAGCCACCCCCAGCGGAAGGTCAACCTCCCAGCACAGAGTACTACCTCATTGAAATGAAGGATAAATTCACCCAGCTGGAGGTAAGGCAGGTGGAGCTGGAACAGCAGGTGATTACACTCCAGTCTGCACAGACCCAGACAACAGTCCAGCCCTCTCTGAACCAGACCCGGAGAGCTGGAGGTGGAGAGAGACATATCTGCACTCTGGACAGTGGTGAGACAACTTCAACAGGAGAAAGAGCGGGAGCAGGAGAAGAACAGAGCACTAGAGGAGAGGATCAGACTGCTGGAGGAGAGGTTGAGGGAGATGGCGTGTGACAGAGAACAACCCACTAGAGAGGTGGCCAAGCCCACAGAGAAGCCAGCAGAACAGCTCACCTCAGCACCCAACAAAAGTCTCGATACCACAGCAGAACAGTCCACACCAGACCCTGACCATAGAAACGACACCACAGCAGAACAGACAAAAGAAAAACCCCAAGCCCAGCGGCTCTCACCCCCTCTGAGCACCCCCCCCCTGTCAGCCACCCTGATAGCCCTCCTGACAACCCCCCCCACACCCACTGAGGACATACTCAAGGCGCAGATTGTTCTCGCTATGGACTTAAATGGGAAATACAGAAAACTCTGTACTCTGTCTAAACTCTGGGGTCCAAACACCCAGCGCGCCCTAGACCTTCTGTCTGAGGACCACCTAGGTTCACCTAGCCACATAATAATACACACAGGCACAAAAGACCTGAGAGCACAGCAGGAAAAGGTGGCCACAGCACTGAAGGGAGGAGTGGTTATCTCGACCCTGCTATCACGAAAAGACGTCCACCCTGCCACAATACAGCGGGTAAATGCAAGTATTTCCCGTGACTGTGCCTCAAAACCAAATGTTTTCCTGGCCCACCACTCCACCCTGGACTTGAACAGCCTCTATGACCAGGTCCACCTCTACAAGGCAGCCGTGCCCACCCCAACACTACACACAGGAACAACAGATCAATAGACACCCCACCCAGACCAGCGAGACACCCTCCCAGACCTGCGGGACCCCCCCCCCCTGGACCTACACATAGAGGACCCACGCCAAGAGGAATTACATCCAGACCACAGCACCCCCAGCCACATCCACACCCCAACCCCAACCAATCAACACCCCCCCACATCAACCATGCCCACACCCCATTTAGGACCCCTCAGATCAGACCTATGCCCCTCCTGCTCACCCCATTGTCGTGGAAATGTCCTGTATTACCAAAATCCATGAGAGAGCAAACCACACACAAGTCAGAGTTATCATAAAGTTAATCTTTAATTACATGAGCTTCACCATAGCCCTGTGACTCTCAGATCAATTCAGTGCCCATAAATTAATTCTCTGAGAGTACTTACAAAACAGTCCTTAGTATCATTTATAGCAAAGACACACCCATCAAAACTCACATGACGAAAAACAGATCTTAGGAACATTATACAAAGAACCTTTTACCAGAAAAAAGGGTATCCCATAATTTATAGCATTAGCTATACATTATCGTTCAGTTTGGTCTCCTAAACCAAAGCTCTTGTCTCGTTCTTGGTACCACTTAGAACCAAAAACATTACCTCATCCAATGACATATATCAAATACACCCCTTCCTGGACAAGCTTACAGAGAGACGTGACTGGCACACAGACATTGTGGAGCCACCTAACTGGTTCCCCATTAATCACACCATCCCCTCACCTGGTTTAGGAATAGTTACACACACATTCACAGATAAGAATAACCTGACCTCTCCCCTCTCTGAGCCCAAGTAACTTTGCCACATAAGCATACTTGTAAAAATTAATAAAACATCTTATTTATAAATGTTACCTAAAGGATTCTGATTCTGCCACGACACCATGCACCCCACCACCACCATACACCCAACCCTCTATAACTCTACCCCTCCTCTATTAATAGGATGGAGTATCCTGGTGGTGGGTTGAGGGGGACAGGGTCTCGCCTGGTGGTGGGGTGAGGGGGACAGGGTCTCGCCTGGTGGTGGGGTGAGGGGGACAGGGTCTCACCTGGTGGTGGGTTGAGGGGGACAGGGTCTCGCCTGGTGGTGGGGTGAGGGGGACAGGGTCTCGCCTGGTGGTGGGGTGAGGGGGACAGGGTCTCGCCTGGTGGTGGCGTGAGGGGGACAGGGTCTCACCTGGTGGTGGGGTGAGGGGGACAAGGTCTCACCTGGTTGTGGTGTGAGGGGGACAGGGTCAGTTTATCCGTGATGTGTACGCCCAGGAACTTAAAACTTTCCACCTTCTCCACTACTGTACCGTCAATGTGGATAGGGGCTGCTGCCTCTGCTGTTTCCTGAAGTCCACGATCATCTCCTTTGTTTTGTTGACTTTGAGTGAGATGATGTTTCCTGACACCACACTACGAGAGCCCTCATCTACTCTGTAGGCTGTCTCGTCGTTGTTGGTAATCATGCCCCACTACTGTTGTGTTTGAGTTAGAGGCGTGCATGGCCACGCAGTCATGGGTGAACAGGGAGTACAGGAAGGGGCTGAGCACACACCCTTGTGGGGCCCCAGTATTGAGGATCAGCGAAGTTGAGATGTTGTTTCCTACCTTCACCACCTGGGGGCAGGAGGTCCAGGACCCAGTTGCACAGGGGGGGTTCAGACCCAGGGACTCCAGCTTAATGATGAGTTCGGAGGGTACTATGGTGTTGAATGCTGAGCTGTCGTCAATGAACAGCATTCTTACATAGGTATTCCTCTTGTCCAGATGGGTTAGGGCAGTGTGCAGTGTTATGGCTGCTGATCTGTGGACCTATTGGGGCGGTAAGCAAATTGAAGTGGGTCAAGGGTGACAGGTAAGGTGGAGGTGATATGATCCTTGACTAGTCTCTCAAAGCACTTCATGATGACAGAGGTGAGTGCTACATGGTGAAAGTCATTTTGTTCAATTACCTTTGCCTTCTTGGGTACAGGAACAATGGTGGCCATCTTGAAGCATGTGGGGACAGCAGACTGGGATAGGAAGAGATGTCCTTAAACACACCAGCTAGCCAGCTAGTCTGCACATGCTTTGAGGATGTGGCTAGGGATGCCGTTTAAATGTCTTACTCACGTCAGCCACGGAGAAGGAGAGTCTACCGTCCTTGTTAGCGGGCCGTGTCTGTGGCACTGTATTATCCTCAAATTATTATAATGTTTTTAAAAATTTCCAAGCAAGTCAGTTAAGAACAAATTCTTTTTTACAATGATGGCCTAGGAACAGTGGGTTAACTGCCTGTTCAAGGAAAGAACGACAGATTGTGACCTTGTCCGCTCTTGCATTCGATCTAGCAACCTTAAGATTACTGGGATAACACTAACCACTAGGCTACCTTTTCCACCCAAAGCAGGCAAAGAAGGTGTTTAGTTTGTCTAGAATGTGATTAGTTTGCCTGCTATCCGCGCATCTCTCCTGATACCATGGGGTGCCTTCTATCCCCACATCTCTCCTGATACCATGGGATGCCTGCTATCCCCACATCTCTCCTGATACCATGGGATGCCTGCTACCCCCGCATCTCTCCTGATACCATGGGGTGCCTTCTACCCCCGCATCTCTCCTGATACCATGGGATGCCTGCTATCCCCGCATCTCTCCTGATACCATGTGGTGCCTTCTACCCCCGCATCTCTCCTGATACCATGGGATGCCTGCTATCCCCACATCTCTCCTGATACCATGGGATGTGGTCCTTCTGTAGCTCAGTTGGTAGAGCATGGCGCTTGTAACGCCAGGGTAGTGGGTTCGATCCCCGGGACCACCCATACGTAGAATGTATGCACACATGACTGTAAGTCGCTTTGGATAAAAGCGTCTGCTAAATGGCATATATTATTATTATTATTATTATCCCCTCATCTCTCCTGATACCATGGGATGCCTGCTATTCCCGCATCTCTCCTGATACCATGGGGTGCCTGCTATCCCCACATCTCTCCTGATACCATGGGGTGCCTTCTCCCCCTGCATCTCTCCTGATACCATGGGATGCCTTCTCCCCCTGCATCTCTCCTGATACCATGGGGTGCCTTCTCCCCCTGCATCTCTGCTGATACCATGGGGTGCCTTCTCCCCCTGCATCTCTCCTGATACCATGGGGTACCTTCTCCCCCTGCATCTCTCCTGATACCATGGGGTACCTTCCCCCCTGCATCTCTCCTGATACCATGGGGTGCCTTCTACCCCGCATCTCTCCTGATACCATGGGGTGCCTTCTCCCCCGCATCTCTCCTGATACCATGGGGTGCCTTCTACCCCGCATCTCTCCTGATACCATGGGGTGCCTTCTACCCCTGCATCTCTCCTGATACCATGGGGTGCCTTCTCCCCCGCATCTCTCCTGATACCATGGGGTGCCTTCTACCCCCTCACCTCTCCTGATACCATGGGGTGCCTTCTACCCCCGCATCTCTCCTGATACCATGGGGTGTCTTCTCCCCCTGCATCTATCCTGATACCATGGGGTACCTTCTCCCCCTGCATCTATCCTGATACCATGGGGTACCTTCTCCCCCTGCATCTCTCCTGATACCATGGGGTGCCTTCTCCCCCTGCATCTCTCCTGATACCATGGGGTGCCTTCTCCCCCTGCATCTCTCCTGATACCATGGGGTGCCTTCTCCCCCTGCATCTCTCCTGATACCATGGGGTGCCTCCTACCCCTGCATCTCTCCTGATACCATGGGGTACCTTCTCCCCCTGCATCTCTCCTGATACCATGGGGTGCCTTCTACCCCTGCATCTCTCCTGATACCATGGGGTGCCTTCTCCCCCTGCATCTCTCCTGATACCATGGGGTGCCTACACCCCCTGCATCTCTCCTGATACCATGGGGTACCTTCTCCCCCAGCATCTCTCCTGATACCATGGGGTACCTTCTCCCCCTGCATCTCTCCTGATACCATGGGGTACCTTCTCCCCCTGCATCTCTCCTGATACCATGGAGTACCTTCTCCCCCTGCATCTCTCCTGATACCATGGGGTACCTTCTCCCCCTGCATCTCTCCTGATACCATGGGGTACCTTCTCCCCCTGCATCTCTCCTGATACCATGGGATGCCTGCTTCCCCCGCATCTCCACTGATAATGTCAGTCTGCCATTTGAGCAAAGCAGCAGCTCAGGGAGTGGTCTGTGCCTCCAGGGTGGTATGGCTCAGAGCGGGAGGCACCAGGGAGGGCCGATGTGTCGTGTCCACAGATACACAGTTCATCTGCTTCCTCCCACAGCCTGGGAACAGAGACAGCCTGGGGACAAAGACAGTGCCTGTCAATCATCACACTGATTTGCATAGCAGGAGTCATTGTTTGAACGCTGTGTACAGGAGAGCAGGGCTGATAGAGTCAGTCACAGAGTAAGACAATGAGAATGACAGAAAAAGAGAAAGTGATAGAGACCAGAGATGTTTAAAATGACTATTCAATACTGTATATTACATACTGTATACTACATACTGTATACTGCATACTGTATACTACATACACATACTAACATACTGCATACTGCATACTGAACACTACATACCCAAACAAACATACCGTATACTGCATACTGTATACTACATACCCATAATAACAGACTGTATACTAATATTGTATACTACATACGGTATACTACATACTATATACTACGTACTGTATACTACATACCATAACTAACATACTGTATACTACATACTGTGTACTACATACCCATACTAACATACTATATACTACATACTGTATACTACATACTGTGTACTACATACCCATAATAACATTCTGTACACAAACATACTACATACTATATACAACATACCTAATGAATATATACTACATACTGTATACTACATACCTAATAAGTATATACTACATACTGTATACTACATACCCATACTAACATACTGTATACTACATAATGTATACTACATACTGTTTACTACATACTTAATGAGCATATACCACATAGTCTATACTACATACCCATACTAACATAGAGTATACTACATACTATATACTAAATACTGTATACTACATACTGTACACAACATACCTAATGAGCAAATACTACAAACTGTAGACTACATACCCATACTAACATACAGTATTCTACATACTATATACTACATACTGAAAACTAAATACATAATGAGTATATACTGTATACTACATACCCATACTAACATACTGTACACTACATACTGTATACTACATACTGTATACTACACACCCATAGTAACATAGTGTATACTACATGCTTAATGAGTATATACTACATACTGTAAACTACATACCTAATGAGTATACACTACATACTGTATACTAAATACCCACATTAACATAAGGTATACTACATACTGTATACTACATACTCAATGACATATACTACATACTGTATAATACATACATAATGAGTATATACTACATACTGTATACTAACATACTGTATACTAACATACTGTATACTACATACCTAATGAGTATATGCTACATACTGTATACGACATACAGTATACTGCATACTTAATGATATTATACTACATACCCATACTAACATACTGTATACTACATACTGTATACTACATGCCTATACTAACATAATGTATACTACATACTGTATTCTACATACTTAATACTTCATACTGTATACTACATATGGTATACTACGTACGTAATGAGCATATACTGAGCATATACTACATACAATATACTACATACAATATACTTATACATACTTATTGAGCACATACCACATACTGTATACAACATACTGTATACTACGTACTTAGTGAGCATATACTACAAACTGTATACTACATACTGTATACTACATACTTAATGGGCATATGCCACATAGTGTATACTACATACCCATACTAACATACAGTATAATACCACATACTGTATACTACATGCCGTATACTACAAAATGTATGATTATATACTACATACTGTATACAACATACTTAATGAGCATATACTACAAACTGTATACTACATACCCATACTAACATACAGTATACTACATACTATATACTTCATACTGCATACTCCACAATGAATGAATATATACTACATACTGTATACAACATACCCATACTAACATACTATATACTACATACTGTATACTACAACATGTATGAATATATACTACATACTGTATACAACATACTTAATGAGCATATACTACAAACTGTATACTACATACTATATACTACATACCCATACTAACATACTGTACACTAACATACTGTACACTACATACCTAATACCTAATGTTACTATGGGTGTGTAGTATTCAGTATGCAGTATACAGGATGCTAGTGTGGGTATTTAGTATACAGTATGTAGTGTATACTGTATATTACATACCTAATAAGTATACACTACATACGGTATACTAAATACCCACACTAACATACTGTATACTGCATACTGAATACTACACACCCATAGTAACATACTGTATACTACATAAATAATGAGTATATACTACATACTGTATACTACATACTGTAAACTACATAACTAATGAGTATACACTACATACTGTATACTGAATACTGTAAACTACATACCTAATGAGTATATACTACATACTGTAAACTACATACTGTAAACTACATACCTAATGAGTATATACTACATACTGTAAACTACATACTGTATACTACATAAATAATGAGTATATACTACATACTGTATACTACATACTGTATACTACATACCTAATGAGTATACACTACATACTGTATACTAAATACCCACATTAACATACAGTACACTACATACAGTATACTACATACTTAATGAGTATATAGTACATACTATAGTACATACGATCTACACCAGTAGATCACAACTCTCTGCTCTCCTGCACCTGACTTCTACACCAGTAGATCACAACTCTCTGCTCTCCTGCACCTGACTTCAACACCAGTAGATCACAACTCTCTGCTCTCCTGCACCTGACTTCTATACCAGTAGATCACAACTCTCTGCTCTCCTGCACCTGACTTCTACACCAGTAGATCACAACTCTCTGCTCTCCTGCACCTGACTTCTACACCAGTAGATCACAACTCTCTGCTCTCCTGCACCTGACTTCAACACCAGTAGATCACAACTCTCTGCTCTCCTGCACCTGACTTCTATACCAGTAGATCACAACTCTCTGCTCTCCTGCACCTGACTTCTATACCAGTAGATCACAACTCTCTGCTCTCCTGCACCTGACTTCAACACCAGTAGATCACAACTCTCTGCTCTCCTGCACCTGACTTCAACACCAGTAGATCACAACTCTCTGCTCTCCTGCACCTGACTTCAACACCAGTAGCGCATACGCTGACAAATAGCAACACTTTAATGACTCGTTCTTGCTGAAGTTTACTGACACCAGCCATATTCAATGGGTGTTTATTCAGCCATATTCAACTGCCGGTTGTTCTGCGCTCTGGCACACTCAGACAAGATCTCAGAGTAGATAGCCAGAGCGAATTTACGAAGGCACCGGAACAACTATACCACTTAGCTGAGCTATGAATGAAATGAATAATCAAGTCAATAAACATTAGGCGGTTAGTTAGATAGCATGAGGTAAATATACTGACAAGTTCGATGTATTAGTAACCAACTAACGATACAATAGGTAGATAACATACCCAGTACATACTGCTGTAATGATGTGCTATGTGGTTCGTAAGGATATTGTAGCTAACAAATTGTCAGTCAATATAACGTGAAAGGTAACTTATTTGAAAAGTCATTACTTTATTACGTTGCTCAACATTTGTCATAATTAGTTAAAGCAACGAATGTGTATCCACTCTCGGCGGACTTCGGCTGCATTGATTTTCTTTCCGCTCTCATTGGACTTTGGCAGCATAAGCCACACCCATCAAATCTATTCTCCGCCTTTTTCTTCAAATCTAAAAATGATGTGAAGCCACACCCATTTTCTGAAGAATTCAAATATGGGCCCTAAAAGCACAGAAATAGTGTCCATTGCTTGTATACTTTGTATTTTGGCAAATGTAGTTACGACATCCAGGAACGTTTGGCATAATAACTATGACTAATAAGCAAACTATATACACAATTAACACCACAAATAGTACAATAAGTGTGAGCATTCGAACACAGCCTGGGAGTCAATGATGCAGATGTTATGCCTAGTGACACAGCATATCTGTTACATTCCCCAGCAAGAAACCAAAAATTGTCAATCAAAGAGAAGGGGGAACTAACGAAGAGTCATCAACAACCAAAACAAAACAGGTGGGGGGGGTTCTAGGGGAGGTTCTGAAAGATGACTAGCAACAACAACTGGAACCTAAAAGACACCCACCACAAGACCCATCTGACCAAAAAGAGGCCATTTAAAACCCACAACACACTTTAAGACAGGAAGCAAACCAAAAACAGGGAAGATCAGATAAAGGACTGTTTTGTAGAAGTCAAATAGGACACGTCAACTAAAGGTGTCAATCCTCCACATCTCTGAAAGCAACTGAAGCACTGAGACAGGGTTCTTAAACATCACCTGGGCCAGGGTTCTTAAACATCACCTGGTCCAGGGTTCTTAAACATCACCTGGTCCAGGGTTCTTAAATATCACCTGGGCCAGAGGTTCTTAAACATCACCTGGTCCAGGGTTCTTAAACATCACCTGGTCCAGGGTTCAGTGATACTGGTCCAGGGTTCTTAAATATCACCTGGGTCAGAGTAGTGATTACTATCCAGAGCAGTGATACTATCCAGAGCAGTGATACTATCCAGAGCAGTGATACTATCCAGAGCAGTGATACTATCCAGAGTAGTGATACTATCAGAGTGCAGTGTTATACTATCCAGAGTAGTGATACTATCCAGAGCAGTGATACTATCCAGAGCAGTGATACTATCCAGAGCAGTGATACTATCTAGAGTAGTGATACTATCAGAATAGTGATTCTAGTAGTGATACTATCCAGAGTAGTGATACTATCCAGAGCAGTGATACTATCTAGAGTAGTGATACTAGTAGTGATACTATACAGAGCAGTGATACTATCTAGAGTAGTGATACTAGTAGTGATACTATCAGAATAGTGATTCTAGTAGTGATACTATCCAGAGTAGTGATACTATACTAGCAGTGATACTATCCAGAGTAGTGATACTATCAGAATAGTGATACTATCCAGAGCAGTGATACTATCAGAATAGTGATACTATCCAGAGCAGTGATACTATCAGAATAGTGATACTATCCAGAGCAGTGATACTATCCAGAGTAGTGATACTATCCAGAGCAGTGATACTATCAGAGCAGTGATATTATCCAGAGCAGTGATACTATCATAGCAGTGATACTAGCAGTGATACTATCCAGAGCAGTGATACTATCAGAATAGTGATACTAGCAGTGATACTATCAGAATAGTGATACTATCAGAATAGTGATACTAGTAGTGATACTATCAGAATAGTGATACTATCAGAATAGTGATACTATCAGAATAGTGATACTAGTAGTGATACTATCCAGAGCAGTGATTTAACATTTTAACATTTTAACATTTAAGTCATTTAGCAGACGCTCTTATCCAGAGCGACTTACAAATTGGTGCATTCACCTTATGACATCCAGTGGAACAGTCACTTTACAATAGTGCATCTAAATCTTAAAGGGGGGGGTGAGAGGGATTACTTATCCTATCCTAGGTATTCCTTAAAGAGGTGGGGTTTCAGGTGTCTCCGGAAGGTGGTGATTGACTCCGCTGTCCTGGCGTCGTGAGGGAGTTTGTTCCACCATTGGGGGGCCAGAGCGGCGAACAGTTTTGACTGGGCTGAGCGGGAGCTGTACTTCCTCAGTGGTAGGGAGGCGAGCAGGCCAGAGGTGGATGAACGCAGTGCCCTTGTTTGGGTGTAGGGCCTGATCAGAGCCTGGAGGTACTGAGGTGCCGTTCCCCTCACAGCTCCGTAGGCAAGCACCATGGTCTTGTAGCGGATGCGAGCTTCAACTGGAAGCCAGTGGAGAGAACGGAGGAGCGGGGTGACGTGAGAGAACTTGGGAAGGTTGAACACCAGACGGGCTGCAGACGGGCTGAGTTGAAGGGGTTTAATGGCACAGGCAGGGAGCCCAGCCAACAGCGAGTTGCAGTAATCCAGACGGGAGATGACAAGTGCCTGGATTAGGACCTGCGCCGCTTCCTGTGTGAGGCAGGGTCGTACTCTGCGGATGTTGTAGAGCATGAACCTACAGGAACGGGCCACCGCCTTGATGTTGTTTGAGAACGACAGGGTGTTGTCCAGGATCACGCCAAGGTTCTTAGCGCTCTGGGAGGAGGACACAATGGAGTTGTCAACCGTGATGGCGAGATCATGGAACGGGCAGTCCTTCCCCGGGAGGAAGAGCAGCTCCGTCTTGCCGAGGTTCAGCTTGAGGTGGTGATCCGTCATCCACACTGATATGTCTGCCAGACATGCAGAGATGCGATTCGCCACCTGGTCATCAGAAGGGGGAAAGGAGAAGATTAATTGTGTGTCGTCTGCATAGCAATGATAGGAGAGACCATGTGAAGTTATGACAGAGCCAAGTGACTTGGTGTATAGCGAGAATAGGAGAGGACCTAGAACAGAGCCCTGGGGGACACCAGTGGTGAGAGCGCGTGGTGAGGAGACAGATTCTCGCCACGCCACCTGGTAGGAGCGACCTGTCAGGTAGGACGCAATCCAAGCGTGGGCCGCGCCGGAGATGCCCAACTCGGAGAGGGTGGAGAGGAGGATCTGATGGTTCACAGTATCGAAGGCAGCCGATAGATCTAGAAGGATGAGAGCAGAGGAGAGAGAGTTAGCTTTAGCAGTGCGGAGCGCCTCCGTGATACAGAGGAGAGCAGTCTCAGTTGAATGACTAGTCTTGAAACCTGACTGATTTGGATCAAGAAGGTCATTCAGAGAGAGATAGCGGGAGAGCTGGCCAAGGACGGCACGTTCAAGAGTTTTGGAGAGAAAAGAAAGAAGGGATACTGGTCTGTAATTGTTGACATCGGAGGGATCGAGTGTAGGTTTTTTCAGAAGGGGTGCAACTCTCGCTCTCTTGAAGACGGAAGGGACGTAGCCAGCGGTCAGGGATGAGTTGATGAGCGAGGTGAGGTAAGGGAGAAGGTCTCCGGAAATGGTCTGGAGAAGAGAGGAGGGGATAGGGGCAAGTGGGCAGGTTGTTGGGAGGCCGGCCGTCACAAGACGCGAGATTTCATCTGGAGAGAGAGAGGGGAGAAAGAGGTCAGAGCACAGGGTAGGGCAGTGTGAGCAGAACCAGCGGTGTCGTTGACTTAGCAAACGAGGATCGGATGTCGTCGGCCTTCTTTTCAAAATGGTTGACGAAGTCATCTGCAGAGAGGGAGGAGGGGGGGGAGGGGGAGGAGGATTCAGGAGGGAGGGGAAGGTGGCAAAGAGCTTCCTAGGGTTAGAGGCAGATGCTTGGAATTTAGAGTGGTAGAAAGTGGCTTTAGCAGCAGAGACAGAGGAGGAAAATGTAGAGAGGAGGGAGTGAAAGGATGCCAGGTCCGCAGGGAGGCGAGTTTTCCTCCATTTCCGCTCGGCTGCCCGGAGCCCTGTTCTGTGAGCTCGCAATGAGTCATCGAGCCACGGAGCGGGAGGGGAGGACCGAGCCGGCCTGGAGGATAGGGGACATAGAGAGTCAAAGGATGCAGAGAGGGAGGAGAGGAGGGTTGAGGAGGCAGAGTCAGGAGATAGGTTGGATAAGGTTTGAGCAGAGGGAAGAGATGATAGGATGGAAGAGGAGAGAGTAGCGGGGGAGAGAGAGCGAAGGTTGGGACGGCGCGATACCATCCGAGTAGGGGCAGTGTGGGAGGTGTTGGATGAGAGCGAGAGGGAAAAGGATACAAGGTAGTGGTCGGAGACTTGGAGGGGAGTTGCAATGAGGTTAGTGGAAGAACAGCATCTAGTAAAGATGAGGTCGAGCATATTGCCTGCCTTGTGAGTAGGGGGAAGGTGAGAGGGTGAGGTCAAAAGAGGAGAGGAGTGGAAAGAAGGAGGCAGAGAGGAATGAGTCAAAGGTAGACGTGGGGAGGTTAAAGTCGCCCAGAACTGTGAGAGGTGAGCCGTCCTCAGGAAAGGAGCTTATCAAGGCATCAAGCTCATTGATGAACTCTCCGAGGAACCTGGAGGGCGATAAATGATAAGGATGTTAAGCTTGAAAGGGCTGGTAACTGTGACAGCATGGAATTCAAAGGAGGCGATAGACAGATGGGTAAGGGGAGAAAGAGAGAATGACCACTTGGGAGAGATGAGGATCCCGGTGCCACCACCCCGCTGACCAGAAGCTCTCGGGGTGTGCGAGAACACGTGGGCGGACGAAGAGAGAGCAGTAGGAGTAGCAGTGTTGTCTGTGGTGATCCATGTTTCCGTCAGTGCCAAGAAGTCGAGGGACTGGAGGGAGGCATAGGCTGAGATGAACTCTGCCTTGTTGACCGCAGATCGGCAGTTCCAGAGGCTACCGGAGACCTGGAACTCCACGTGGGTCGTGCGCGCTGGGACCACCAGATTAGGGTGGCCGCGGCCACGCGGTGTGGAGCGTTTGTATGGTCTGTGCAGAGAGGAGAGAACAGGGATAGACAGACACATAGTTGACAGACTACAGAAGAGGCTACGCTAATGCAAAGGAGATTGGAATGACAAGTGGACTACACGTCTCGAATGTTCAGAAAGTTAAGCTTACGTAGCAAGAATCTTATTGACTAAAATGATTAAAATGATACTGTACTGCTGAAGTAGGCTAGCTGGCAGTGGGTGCGTTGTTGACACTACACTAATCAAGTCGTTCCGTTGAGTGTAATAGTTTCTGCAGTGCTGCTATTCGGGGGCTAGCTGGCTAGCAGGCAGTGTTGTTTACGTTGTGTTGCGTTAAAAGAACGACAATAGCTGGCTAGCTAACCTAGAAAATCGCTCTAGACTACACAATTATCTTTGATACAAAGACGGCTATGTAGCTAGCAACGATCAAACAAATCAAACCGTTGTACTGTAATGAAATGAAATGAAAATGTGATACTACCTGTGAATGCGACCGGGTTGTGAGTCTATTCGGTAGACGTTGGCTAGCTGTTGGCTAGCTGTTGGCTAGCTAGCAGAGACTCCTACGTTAAGGACGACAAATAGCTGGCTAGCTAACCTCGGTAAATTAAGATAATCACTCTAAGACTACACACTCTAAACTACACAATTATCTTGGATACGAAGACAGCAAACACAGCTATGTAGCTAGCTAACACTACACTAATCAAGTCGTTCAGTTGAGTGTAATAGTTTCTCCAGTGCAGCTAATCAGTGGACGTTAGCTAGCTGGCTAGTGAAGACTACGTTAGGACGGCGAAATACGATAATTACGCAATTATCTTTGATACAAAGACGGCTATGTAGCTAGCTAAGAAGAAATTGCTAAGATTAGACAAATCAAACCATTGTGCTATAATGAAATCTAATGAAATGTAATGAAAAAGTTATACTACCTGCGGGAGCGAAGTGCCGATGCGACCACTCGCTCCAACCCGGATAGTATCACTATCAGAATAGTGATACTATCAGAATATTGATACTAGTAGTGATACTATCCAGAGCAGTGATACTATCCAGAGCAGTGATACTATCCAGAGCAGTGATACTATCAGAATATTGATACTAGTAGTGATACTATCCAGAGCAGTGATACTCTCCAGAGTAGTGATACTATCCAGAGCAGTGATACTATCCAGAGCAGTGATACTATCCAGAGGAGTGAAACTATCCAGAGTAGTGATACTATCCAGAGCAGTGATACTATCCAGAGTAGTGATACTATCCAGAGTAGTGATACTATCCAGAGCAGTGATACTATCCAGAGCAGTGATACTATCCAGAGTAGTGATACTATCCAGAGCAGTGACACTATCAGAATAGCGATACTATCAGAATAGTGATACTATCAGAATAGTGATAGTATCAGAGTAGTGATACTATCAGAATAGTGATACTAGTAGTGATACTATCAGAGCAGTGATACTATCAGAATAGTGATACTAGTAGTGATACTATCAGAATAGTGATACTAGTAGTGATACTATCAGAGCAGTGATACTATCAGAATAGTGATACTATCCAGAGTAGTGATACTAGTAGTGATACTATCAGAGCAGTGATACTATCAGAATAGTGATACTAGTAGTGATACTATCAGAATAGTGATACTAGTAGTGATACTATCAGAGCAGTGATACTATCAGAATAGTGATACTATCCAGAGTAGTGATACTGATACTATCCAGAGCAGTGATACTATCCAGAGTAGTGATACTATCAGAATAGTGATACTAGTAGTGATACTATCCAGAGTAGTGATACTAGTAGTGATACTATCCAGAGCAGTGATACTATCCAGAGTAGTGATACTATCCAGAGCAGTGATACTATCAGAATAGTGATACTATCAGAATAGTGATACTATCAGAGTAGTGATACTAGTAGTGATACTATCAGAATAGTGATACTATCAGAATAGTGATACTAGTAGTGATACTATCAGAATAGTGATACTATCAGAATAGTGATACTAGTAGTGATACTATCAGAATAGTGATACTATCAGAATAGTGATACTATCCAGAGTAGTGATACTATCAGAATAGTGATACTAGTAGTGATACTATCAGAATAGTGATACTATCAGAATAGTGATACTATCAGAACAGTGATACTAGTAGTGATACTATCAGAATAGTGATACTATCAGAATAGTGATACTAGTAGTGATACTATCAGAATAGTGATACTATCAGAATAGTGATACTAGTAGTGATACTATCAGAATAGTGATACTAGCAGTGATACTAGCAGAATAGTGATACTATCAGAATAGTGATACTAGTAGTGATACTATCAGAATAGTGATACTATTAGAATAGTGATACTAGTAGTGATACTATCAGAATAGTGATACCATCAGAATAGTGATACTAGTAATGATACTATCAGAATAGTGATACTAGTAGTGATACTATCAGAATAGTGATACTATCAGAATAGTGATACTATCAGAATAGTGATACTAGTAATGATACTATCAGAATAGTGATACTAGTAGTGATACTATCAGAATAGTGATACTATCAGAATAGTGATACTATCAGAATAGTGATACTAGTAATGATACTATCAGAGCAGTGATACTATCAGAGCAGTGATACTATCAGAGCAGTGATACTATCCAGAGTAGTGATACTATCAGAATAGTGATACTATCAGAATAGTGATACTCGTAGTGATACTATCAGAATAGTGATACTATCAGAATAGTGATACTATCCAGAGTAGTGATACTATCCAGAGTAGTGATACTATCAGAATAGTGATACTCGTAGTGATACTATCAGAATAGTGATACTATCAGAATAGTGATACTATCCAGAGTAGTGATACTATCCAGAGTAGTGATACTATCAGAATAGTGATACTCGTAGTGATACTATCAGAATAGTGATACTATCAGAATAGTGATACTATCAGAGTAGTGATACTATCAGAATAGTGATACTCGTAGTGATACTATCAGAATAGTGATACTATCAGAATAGTGATACTATCCAGAGTAGTGATACTATCCAGAGTAGTGATACTATCCAGAGTAGTGATACTATCAGAATAGTGATACTCATAGTGATACTATCAGAATAGTGATACTCGTAGTGATACTATCCAGAGCAGTGATACTATCCAGAGTAGTGATACTATCCAGAGTAGTGATACTATCCAGAGTAGTGATACTATCAGAATAGTGATACTCGTAGTGATACTATCCAGAGTAGTGATACTAGTAGTGATACTATCCAGAGCAGTGATACTATCCAGAGTAGTGATACTATCCAGAGCAGTGATACTATCCAGAGCAGTGATACTATCAGAATAGTGATACTATCAGAATAGTGATACTATCAGAGTAGTGATACTAGTAGTGATACTATCAGAATAGTGATACTAGTAGTGATACTATCAGAATAGTGATACTATCAGAATAGTGATACTAGTAGTGATACTATCAGAATAGTGATACTATCAGAATAGTGATACTAGTAGTGATACTATCAGAATAGTGATACTATCAGAATAGTGATACTATCCAGAGTAGTGATACTATCAGAATAGTGATACTAGTAGTGATACTATCAGAATAGTGATACTATCAGAATAGTGATACTAGTAGTGATACTATCAGAATAGTGATACTATCAGAATAGTGATACTAGTAGTGATACTATCAGAATAGTGATACTATCAGAATAGTGATACTATCAGAATAGTGATACTATAAGAATAGTGATACTAGTAGTGATACTATCAGAATAGTGATACTATTAGAATAGTGATACTAGTAGTGATACTATCAGAATAGTGATACTAGTAGTGATACTATCAGAATAGTGATACTATCAGAATAGTGATACTATCAGAATAGTGATACTAGTAGTGATACTATCAGAATAGTGATACTATCAGAATAGTGATACTAGTAGTGATACTATCAGAATAGTGATACTAGCAGTGATACTAGCAGAATAGTGATACTATCAGAATAGTGATACTAGTAGTGATACTATCAGAATAGTGATACTATCAGAATAGTGATACTATCAGAATAGTGATACTATCAGAATAGTGATACTAGTAGTGATACTATCAGAATAGTGATACTCGTAGTGATACTATCCAGAGCAGTGATACTATCCAGAGTAGTGATACTATCCAGAGTAGTGATACTATCCAGAATAGTGATACTCGTAGTGATACTATCCAGAGTTGAGATACTATCAGAATAGTGATACTAGTAGTGATACTATCAGAATAGTGATACTAATAATGATACTATCAGAATAGTGATACTAGTAGTGATACTATCAGAATAGTGATACTATCAGAATAGTGATACTAGTAGTGATACTATCAGAATATTGATACTAGTAGTGATACTATCAGAATAGTGATACTATCAGAATATTGATACTAGTAGTGATACTATCAGAATAGTGATACTATCAGAATATTGATACTAGTAGTGATACTATCAGAATAGTGATACTATCAGAATAGTGATACTAGTAGTGATACTATCAGAGTAGTGATACTATAAGAATAGTGATACTATCAGAATAGTGATACTAGTAGTGATACTATCAGAATAGTGATACTAGTAGTGATACTATCAGAATATTGATACTAGTAGTGATACTATCAGAATAGTGATACTATCAGAATAGTGATACTAGTAGTGATACTATCAGAATAGTGATACTATCAGAATAGTGATACTATCCAGAGTAGTGATACTATCCAGAGTAGTGATACTATCAGAATAGTGATACTCATAGTGATACTATCAGAATAGTGATACTCATAGTGATACTATCAGAATAGTGATACTATCCAGAGTAGTGATACTATCCAGAGTAGTGATACTATCAGAATAGTGATACTCGTAGTGATACTATCCAGAGCAGTGATACTATCCAGAGTAGTGATACTATCCAGAGTAGTGATACTATCCAGAATAGTGATACTCGTAGAGATACTATCCAGAGTTGAGATACTATCAGAATAGTGATACTAGTAGTGATACTATCAGAATAGTGATACTAATAATGATACTATCAGAATAGTGATACTAGTAGTGATACTATCAGAATAGTGATACTATCAGAATAGTGATACTAGTAGTGATACTATCAGAATATTGATACTAGTAGTGATACTATCAGAATAGTGATACTATCAGAATATTGATACTAGTAGTGATACTATCAGAATAGTGATACTATCAGAATATTGATACTAGTAGTGATACTATCAGAATAGTGATACTATCAGAATAGTGATACTAGTAGTGATACTATCAGAGTAGTGATACTATAAGAATAGTGATACTATCAGAATAGTGATACTAGTAGTGATACTATCAGAATAGTGATACTAGTAGTGATACTATCAGAATATTGATACTAGTAGTGATACTATCAGAATAGTGATACTATCAGAATAGTGATACTAGTAGTGATACTATCAGAATAGTGATACTATAGAATAGTGATACTATCAGAATAGTGATACTATCCAGAGAATAGTGATACTATCAGAATAGTGATAATAGTGATACTATCAGAATAGTGATACTCATAGTGATACTATCAGAATAGTGATACTATCCAGAGTAGTGATACTATCAGAATAGTGATACTATCAGAATAGTGATACTCATAGTGATACTATCAGAATAGTGATACTATCCAGAGTAGTGATACTATCAGAATAGTGATACTATCAGAATAGTAGTGATACTATCAGAATAGTGATACTAGTGATACTATCCAGAGCAGTGATACTATCCAGTGATACTATCCAGAGCAGTGATACTATCCAGAGCAGTGATACTATCAGAATAGTGATACTCAGTAGTGATACTATCCAGACTAGTAGTGATACTCAGTAGTGATACTATCCAGAATAGCAGTGATACTACAGAATAGTGATACTATCAGAATAGTGATACTATCAGTGATACTATCAGAATAGTGATACTATCAGAATAGTGATACTATCAGAATAGTGATACTATCAGAGTAGTGATACTATCAGTGATACTATCAGAATAGTGATACTAGTAGTGATACTATCAGTGATAATCAGAATAGTGATACTATCCAGTAGTGATACTATCAGAATAGATATAGTAGTGATACTATCAGAATAGTGATACTATCAGAATAGTGATACTAGTAGTGATACTATCAGAATAGTGATACTATCAGAATAGTGATACTAGTGATACTAGTAGTGAAGTGATACTATCAGAATAGTGATACTATAGTGATACTAGTAGTGATACTATCAGAATAGTGATACTAGTAGTGATACTATCAGAATAGTGATACTATCAGAATAGTGATAAGTAGTGATACTATCAGAATAGTGATACTATCAGAATAGTGATACTATCAGAATAGTGATACTATCAGAATAGTGATACTAGTAGTGATACTATCAGAATAGTGATACTATCAGTAGATACTGATGATACTATCAGAATAGTGATACTAGTAGTGATACTATCAGAATAGTGATACTATCAGAATAGTGATACTATAGTGATACTATCAGAATAGTGATACTAGTAGTGATACTATCAGAATAGTGATACTATCAGAATAGTGATACTAGTGTCAGAATAGTGATACTATCAGAATAGTGATATCAGAATAGTGAATAGTGATACTCAGAATAGTGATACTATCAGAATAGTGATACTATAGATAATAGTGATACTATCAGTGATACTATCAGAATAGTGATACTAGTAGTGATACTATCAGAATAGTGATACTATCAGAATAGTGATACAGAATAGTGATACTATCAGTGATACTATCAGAATAGTGATACTATCAGAATAGTGATACTAGAATAGTGATACTATCAGAATAGTGATACTGATACTATCAGAATAGTGATACTAGTAGTACTATCAGAATAGTGATACTATCAGAATAGTGATACTATCAGAATAGTGATACTATCAGAATAGTGATACTAGAATAGTGATACTATCAGAATAGTGATACTAGTAGTGATACTATCAGAATAGTGATACTAGTAGTGATAGATACTATCAGAATAGTGATATCCAGTAGTGATACTATCAGATAATAGTGATACTATCAGAATAGTGATACTATCAGAATAGTGATACTATCAGTGATATAGTGATACTATCAGAATAGTGTAGTGATACTATCAGAATAGTGATACTAGTAGTGATACTATCAGAATAGTGATACTAGTGTAGTGATACTATCAGAATAGTGATACTAGTAGTGATACTATCAGAATAGTGATACTATAGAATAGTGATACTATCAGAATAGTGATACTATCAGAATAGTGAGTGATATCAGAATAGTGATACTATCAGAATAGTGATATACTCAGAATAGTGATACTATCAGAATAGTGATACTATCAGAATAGTGATACTCAGAGTAGTGATACTATCAGAATAGTGATACTAGTAGTGATACTATCAGAATAGTGATACTATCAGAATAGTGATACTATCAGAATAGTGATACTATCAGAGTAGTGATACTATCAGAGTGATAGTGATACTATCAGAATAGTGATACTATCAGAATAGTGATACTATCCAGAGTAGTGATACTATCAGAATAGTGATACTATCAGAATAGTGATACTATCAGAATAGTGATACTATAGTAGTGATACTATCAGAATAGTGATACTATCAGAATAGTGATACTAGTAGTGATACTATCAGAATAGTGATACTATCAGAATAGTGATACTAGTAGTGATACTATCAGAATAGTGATAGTGATATCAGAATAGTGATACTATCAGAATAGTGATACTAGTAGTGATACTATCAGAATAGTGATAATCAGTGATAATAGTGATACTATCAGAATAGTGATACTATCAGAATAGTGATACTATCAGAATAGTGATACTAGTAGTGATACTATCAGAATAGTGATACTATTAGAATAGTGATACTATCAGAATAGTGATACTATCAGATAATAGTGATACCATCAGAATAGTGATACTAGTAATGATACTATCAGAATAGTGATACTATCAGAATAGTGATACTATCAGAATAGTGATACTATCAGAATAGTGATACTATCAGAATAGTGATACTATCAGAATAGTGATACTATCAGAATAGTGATACTATCTAGTGATACTATCAGAATAGTGATACTATCAGAATAGTGATACTATCAGAATAGTGATACTATCCAGAGTAGTGATACTATCAGAATAGTGATACTATCCAGAGTAGTGATACTATCCAGAGTAGTGATACTATCAGAATAGTGATACTATCAGAATAGTGATACTATCAGAATAGTGATACTATCAGAATAGTGATAGAATAGTGATCCAGAGTAGTGATACTATCAGAATAGTGATACTAGTAGTGATATCCAGAGTAGTGATACTATCAGAATAGTGATACTATCCAGAGTGATACTAGCAGTGATACTATCCAGAGTAGTGATACTATCAGAATAGTGATACTATCAGAATAGTGATATACTATCAGAATAGTGATACTATCAGAATAGTGATACTATCAGAATAGTGATATATCAGAATAGTGATACTAGTAGTGATACTATCAGAATAGTGATACTATCAGAATAGTGATACTATCCAGAATAGTGATACTATCCAGAGTAGTGATACTATCAGAATAGTGATACTATCAGAATAGTGATACTATCAGTGATACTATCAGAGTGATACTATCAGAATAGTGATACTATCCAGAGCAGTGATATACTATCCAGAGCAGTGATACTATCCAGAGTGCAGTGATACTATCAGAGATACTATCAGAATAGTGATACTATCCAGAGCAGTGATACTATCCAGAGCAGTGATACTATCAGAGCAGTGATACTATCCAGAGCAGTGATACTATCCAGAGCAGTGATACTATCCAGAGCAGTGATACTATCCAGAGCAGTGATACTATCAGAGCAGTGATACTATCAGAGCAGTGATACTATCAGAGCAGTGATACTATTCAGAGCAGTGATACTATCCAGAGAGAGGACAGACCTTATTCCACTAGAGAGGACAGAACTTATTCCACTAGTGAGGACAGAACTTATTCCACTAGTGAGGACAGACCTTAATCCACTAGAGAGGACAGACCTTATTCCACTAGTGAGGACAGACCTTAATCCACTAGAGAGGACAGACCTTATTCCACTTGTGAGGACAGAACTTATTCCACTAGTGAGGACAGACCTTATTCCACTAGTGAGGACAGAACTTATTCCACTTGTGAGGACAGAACTTATTCCACTAGTGAGGACAGACCTTATTCCACTAGTGAGGACAGACCTTTTTCCACTTGTGAGGACAGAACTTATTCCACTAGTGAGGACAGACCTTAATCCACTAGTGAGGACAGAACTTATTCCACTACTTTAACCCTATCTGTTCCTGCCCCAGGCCAACGACCTGAGAGGACGGACCACAACACACCCTGTAACTCTTCTGAAGTTCACCATTATTAGTCATTGACAATCATTCTGTTATTGTGTGCGTCCACACATTAATTCATCAAATCAAATGTATTCATATCGCCCTTTGTACATCAGCTGATATCTCAAAGTGCTGTACAGAAACCCAGCCTAAAACCCCAAACAGCAAGCAATGCAGGTGTAGAAGCATGGGGTACCCCTCCTTATCTGTTCTTAAAAGGTATCTACGTTTCTTAAACAGCAGTCAACTCTTAGATAAATCAAGTATAATTAATTCCAGGCCTATTTTAAATTACATTTGGTTCACTTAAAATTAGATTCCAAAGATCAGTCAACTAAATTCTCACGGTTTATATTCAGAGTACAGGTATTCTTACTGCACGTGTCAACTCATTTGAAAAGCAGGAATCGGTTACATCAAGATC
Source organism: Oncorhynchus gorbuscha (assembly GCF_021184085.1). NCBI lineage: Eukaryota > Metazoa > Chordata > Actinopteri > Salmoniformes > Salmonidae > Oncorhynchus > Oncorhynchus gorbuscha. The sequence continues at coordinate 65,560,319 of NC_060196.1, forward strand.
ACCTTTTCCATATTTGTCCACAGGCCTTCTCTACACAAGGCTCAAAGACTAACTTTGAAAACGTAGGATTTTAAAATCTTCACCTGTAGAGCTGTGAAAGTAAATGAGGAGGAGGGCTTACAACACTGCTACAACTAGCAGGAGGACAGAACATGGTATTGTGGGAAATCGGTCATTACAACACTGCTACAACTAGCAGGAGGACAGAACATGGTATTGTGGGAAATCGGTCATTACAACACTGCTACAACTAGCAGGAGGACAGAAAATGGTATTGTGGGAAATCGGTCATTACAACACTGCTACAACTAGCAGGAGGACAGAACATGGTATTGTGGGAAATCGGTCATTACAACACTGCTACAACTAGCAGGAGGACAGAACATGGTATTGTGGGAAATCGGTCATTACAACACTGCTACAACTAGCAGGAGGACAGAAAATGGTATTGTAGGAAATCGGTCATTACAACACTGCTACAACTAGCAGGAGGACAGAACATGGTATTGTGGGAAATCGATCATTACAACACTGCTACAACTAGCAGGAGGACAGAACATGGTATTGTAGGAAATCGGTCATTACAACACTGCTACAACTAGCAGGAGGACAGAACATGGTATTGTGGGAAATCGGTCATTACAACACTGCTACAACTAGCAGGAGGACAGAAAATGGTATTGTGGGAAATCGGTCATTACAACACTGCTACAACTAGCAGGAGGACAGAAAATGGTATTGTGGGAAATCGGTCATTACAACACTGCTACAACTAGCAGGAGGACAGAACATGGTATTGTGGGAAATCGGTCATTACAACACTGCTACAACTAGCAGGAGGACAGAAAATGGTATTGTGGGAAATCGGTCATTACAACACTGCTACAACTAGCAGGAGGACAGAACATGGTATTGTGGGAAATCGGTCATTACAACACTGCTACAACTAGCAGGAGGACAGAAAATGGTATTGTGGGAAATCGGTCATTACAACACTGCTACAACTAGCAGGAGGACAGAAAATGGTATTGTGGGAAATCGGTCATTACAACACTGCTACAACTAGCAGGAGGACAGAACATGGTATTGTGGGAAATCGGTCATTACAACACTGCTACAACTAAAGCAGGAGGACAGAAAATGGTATTGTGGGAAATCGGTCATTCCAGAACAACACTGCTACAACTTCAGCAGGAGGACAGAAAATGGTATTGTGGGAAATCGGTCATTACAACACTGCTACAACTAGCAGGAGGACAGAACATGGTATTGTCAAAAATCGGTCATCATTACAACACTGCTACAACTAGCAGGAGGACAGAAAATGGTATTGTGGGAAATCGGTTCATTACAACACTGCTACAACTAGCAGGAGGACAGAACATGGTATTGTGGGAATTTTCGGTCATTACAACACTGCTACAACTAGCAGGAGGACAGAAAATGGTATTGTGGGAAATCGGTCATTACAACACTGCTACAACTAGCAGGAGGACAGAAAATGGTATTGTGGGAAATCGGTCATTACAACACTGCTACAACTAGCAGGAGGACAGAACATGGTATTGTGGGAAATCAGCCACTTCAGGTCATTACAACACTGCTACAACTAGCAGGAGGACAGAACATGGTATTGTGGGAAATCGGTCATTACAACACTGCTACAACTAGCAGGAGGACAGAACATGGTATTGTGGGAAATCGGTCATTACAACACTGCTACAACTAGCAGGAGGACAGAACATGGTATTGTGGGAAAACGGTCATTACTCCATCAATCAGTAGCTTATTTATCATTCTGTCAAACTACAGACTAAAGAAATTGTAGAATATTTAGGAAGGTCTAAATGAGTCCACTGAGTTACAACAGTACTCTTATTCATTCCAATACCAAATTAATTCCCCCTAAACACATTTCATATACTTCAACGCACATTTTTTTGTAATAGTCTTTATATGTCTTCAAACGTTTAAACAAGTAAATGCTTTTCAAGCAGCACATTTCCCTTCCAGAACAATCTTAAAATAAATCATATCTACAGCATCCTTCAACAAATATATTAACACACAACTCATTTTCCCATCGCAGTCATTACTGCATCAAGTTGTTAATGCACATTTCTACAGACCTTTTGCCATCTATTTCTGTCAGGAAGTTGAGGAAAGATGGTCACAACGCTTTATGCATTTCCTAAAACTTTACTTCATCAAACCAATTCAGTGTGTCATCTTGTAATTGTAAATGGAAGTCCACTCGCCGAGTTAATGAGATTATCCCTCTTTAGCTTTCAGCCTCATGTCCTTATCTCGTTAATAATTCAAAGTCTATATCTCTCTCAAACTTCCCTCGTGCGGTTTCTGATGTTCCATGTATTAGGCTAACCAGCCCTCTTCCTCGCTCATCACGCAACAGTATTGCCAAAAACAATTATATCTTAGGAGAATCTATATCGTCTACATTATTTTCTTGTTCCTCACGTTCCACTCCCACAGTAGTTTCGATATCTTTTAGGCGCAATTTGTCAGTCCTTCATATTTTAGAATCTCCTATATCCAATTTCCACGTGCCATCCAACGTCATTATTTTTCATTTGTCTTCAGGCTTCTAAGAGTTTAGTTATCCTTCCCTTCCTTACAGGCGTTATTTTAGTATTTTTCTTCAACTGAAAGAAGTCGGCGTCATTTCTTGTCTATCTTACTACGACGTTCTCCCATTCTTTCTCACGTTCCTTTACAATCATTACATTTATTTAATTATTAGTATTTTAATAATGTTGTTCAAACCTACAGTATTTTAACGTATTACTTAAAACCTATGTACTTTCTTCTATGAAAAGAAACACTTCAGTCAGTCACCAGCCACTTCAGTCAGTCACCATCTCATTTTACAGAGCATTATTGCATCTATTTACTTAGTTGTCCTCCTATTTCCACCTAATCTGTCACTGTTCTGTCTTCAATACACACACACACACACACACACACACACACACACACACACACACACACACACACACACACACACACACACACACACACACACAGGTGTCACACACACACACACACACACACACACACACACACACACACACACTGTGCTTTAAAAAAAAACATCTGGTTCCCTGTTTCAGAACATCTTCCTTTCTTGGAACTTTCCAGATGTCATTTCTTGCTCCTATGCAAACTGATGTAGTTGCTTGGTGTGTATAACCAATTATGTCCCATGTAGATTTAGTTTGTGACCTTCTATATGGCTTATTTACAGGGATATTTACGAACTTCTATCTCAGGGTTTGTTCCTGAGATAACATAACTCACATACATAGCTCTTACTTTAGTAACCCAGGGCATTACTTTTATGAAAAATATTTACATATTCTTATTGATTTCACTAGTCATAGGTGTCCCTGTTTCAGAACCCCGTACCCTGTGCTTTAACTAGTTATACTAGTCTCACTAGTCATAGGTGTCCCTGTTTCAGAACCCCGTACCCTGTGCTTTAACTAGTTATATTAGTCTCACTAGTCATAGGTGTCCCTGTTTCAGAACCCCGTACCCTGTGCTTTAACTAGTTATACTAGTCTCACTAGTCATAGGTGTCCCTGTTTCAGAACCCCGTACCCTGTGCTTTAACTAGTTATACTAGTCTCACTAGTCATAGGTGTCCCTGTTTCAGAACCCCGTACCCTGTGCTTTAACTAGTTATACTAGTCTCACTAGTCATAGGTGTCCCTGTTTCAGAACCCCGTACCCTGTGCTTTAACTAGTTATACTAGTCTCACTAGTCATAGGTGTCCCTGTTTCAGAACCCCGTACCCTGTGCTTTAACTAGTTATACTAGTCTCACTAGTCATAGGTGTCCCTGTTTCAGAACCCCGTACCCTGTGCTTTTAACTAGTTATACTAGTCTCACTAGTCATAGGTGTCCCTGTTTCAGAACCCCGTACCCTGTGCTTTAACTAGTTATACTAGTCTCACTAGTCATAGGTGTCCATGTTTCAGAACCCCGCACCCTGTGCTTTAACTAGTTATACTAGTCTCACTAGTCATAGGTGTCCCTGTTTCAGAACCCCGTACCCTGTGCTTTAACTAGTTATACTAGTCTCACTAGTCATAGGTGTCCATGTTTCAGAACCCCGTACCCTGTGTTTTAACTAGTTATACTAGTCTCACTAGTCATAGGTGTCCCTGTTTCAGAACCCCGTACCCTGTGCTTTAACTAGTTATACTAGTCTCACTAGGCATAGGTGTCCCTGTTTCAGAACCCCGTACCCTGTGCTTTAACTAGTTATACTAGTCTCACTAGGCATAGGTGTCCCTGTTTCAGAACCCCACATCTCTTTTACCAGTACTGCTTAGGTCTGCATTCAAATGAATTGTTACCAAGAAATGTCAGTCTCACCCTTCATCTGTCTGTGTTCGGGATTCCGTATCCACCCATCACTTTGGTGTAACCTCTGTGTGTAACGGATGTGAAACGGCTAGCTTAGTTAGCAGTGTGCGCTAAATAGCGTTTCAATCGGTTACGTCACTTGCTCAGTTCCTATCGCTTCCACTGGATGTCAACAGTCTTTAGAAATTGGTTGAGGTTTTTCCTTTGTGTAATGAAGAAGTACAACCATCTTGAACGAGGGTCACTTGAAGTGTACTGTTAGATAGAGGTGCGTGACCAGAAAGCTACAGTTTGTTTTCCTCCTGTATTGAACACAGATCATCCCGTCTTCAATTTTATTGATTATTTACATTAATAAATACCAAAATTGCATTACAAAAGTAGTTTGAAATGTTTTGGCAAAGTTTACAGGTAACTTTTGAGATATTCTGTAGTCACGTTGCGCAAGTTGGAACCGGTGTTTTTATGGATCAAACGAGCCAAATAAATGGAGATTTTGGATATATATCGATGGAATTAATCGAACAAAAGGACCATTTGTGGGACATATTGGAGTGCCAACAAAAGAAGCTCGTCAAAGGTAATGCATGCATTATATTTCTATTTCTTGTTTTGTGTCACGCTTGCAGGGTTGAAATATGCTTTTCTCTCTTTGATTACGGAGGTGCTATCCTCAGGCAATAGCATCGTTTGCTATGTTGGCTGGATGCACAGCAAGTGTAGCTTTAATTTGCTATCTTGTGTGATTTAATGATAGTAATTTGATTTTGATAGTCATTTATTTGAATTTGGCGCTCTGCGTTTTCTCTGGCTTCCGGACGCTAGCGTCCCACATATCCCGGAGAGGTTAAACCTGATCCTCAGGAGTGGTCAGCAGGTGAAAGTCGGGATCCCATCCTCGTCGGCAAGAATGTCGTGGGAATTTTAATCAAGGGAGAAAATACTTAAATTTTCTCCAAACAATCAACCTTTAATATCGATTAATTATTGCAATAATAATTAACCCATAGGTGATCGCTGAGAGCCCAATAATACAACGAATGCAAGGGATACATAGAAACCAAAAACGTACTTTCCAACCCTCCTTGGCAGATCGGGGGCATCATAAGCTACCTTGTTTTCTTCTTGTGGCTATGTGTATCAGGTGGGTGAGGTCATAGCGCACAAACAAGTGACAACGGCAGTTCCGTTGACTCCTTTCTCTACCAAGCTAGCCTCTGTTCTCTTATATCTCCACACAGCTGTGCCCCTGGAAGATAGTAAAAGAACAGGATGGACTGAAGAACTTTGGTTACACTCAGCTTTTTTGTCTTATGCCATTTGACCAAGTTACTCAGAAGCAAAGAGGATTGGAATCTATTCTGTCCCTCAAGTTCATCTCTGTCCTTGACTACACACCTAGACCAGCTGCTGGGAGTAGAGAGGGGAAGCACAATATTATAAGTTATGAGAGAATGCCAAGAGTGTGCAAAGCTGTCATCAAGGCAAAGGAAGATTCTAAAATTATTGTTCAACACTTTTTTGGGGGGTTACTACATGATTCCATATGTGTTATTTCATAGTTTAGATGTCTTCAGCCTAGTGGTTAGAGCGTTGGGCCAGTAACCAGCAGGTAGCCTAGTGGTTAGAGCGTTGGGCCAGTAACCAGCAGGTAGCCTAGTGGTTAGAGTGTTGGGCCAGTAACCAGCAGGTAGCCTAGTGGTTAGAGTGTTGGGCCAGTAACCAGCAGGTAGTCTAGTGGTTAGAGCGTTGGGCCAGTAACCAGCAGGTAGCCTAGTGGTTAGAGTGTTGGGCCAGTAGACAGCAGGTAGCCTAGTGGTTAGAGTGTTGGGCCAGTAACTGAAAGATTGCTGGATTGAATCCCTGAGCTGACAAGGTAAAAATCTGTCGTTGTGCCTCTTTTACAAGGCAGTTAACCCACTGTTCCATGGTAGGCTGTCATTGTAAATAAGAATCTGTTCTTAACTGACTTGCCTAGTTATTAAACAAATAGAATTAAAATGCCAAATCTTTTCAGCCTCCTGTTTTTGTTGTTTAGAAAACCGAACTTTGTTAGTTTATATTGGAAGTCAATGTTAATGCTTGTGAGTGTAGGCCCCAGATGTTCCTAGGTGTTGCATAGAGAATATAAAACAATGTGTCTACATTCAAGACAACCTGAATTTCAAACAGTGTAATTGCAGTGTAATTGATCATATCCTCAGAGGGAGTGAGACATCAATTTGATCACAGAGACAGAGCGGGTATAGATATTTTGATTGATTTCACAAAGGCAAATGAAGTGCAAGACATTGCTGCTCAAAAAAGACTAAACGAGAAGATTCTGAGAAGTGTTTCATTGATACATTGGAAATAAGTGTTAGTTGTCAGTCAGTGTTTCTACAGAGCAGCGCTTCCCGGTACGTCATCATAAAATCTCTATTGACAACAGAACAGGATAAATTACATTCTACTATGGGTGTGTGTGTGTGTGTGTGTGTGTGTGTGTGTGTGTGTGTGTGTGTGTGTGTGTGTGTGTGTGTGTGTGTGTGTGTGTGTGTGTGTGTGTGTGTGTGTGTGTGTGTGTGTGTGTGTGTGTGTGTGTGTGTGTGTGTGTGTGTGTGTGTGTGTGTGATTTTTCAATGAGTCTACTGATCATTATGTAGCTTTAGTTCGAGGTCTACGAATAGAACAGAACAACTCCATGATTATTAAGGTCTTTTCACTTCCAGGTCATGGGACTTGGAGGCCAATTTACATAAACATTTATAATATAATGACTTTAATGTGTTTAAGTCCGTATACAACACCATCTCTGTAACTAGTCATTCATGATTTTTATATTGTCACCTTGCCTGTCCTTGCATGTAGTCAGAATATATTGTCCTCCTTGCATGTAGTCAGAATATATTGTCCTCCTTGCCTGTCCTTGCATGTAGTCAGAATATATTGTCCTCCTTGCCTGTCCTTGCATGTAGTCAGAATATATTGTCCTCCTTGCCTGTCCTTGCATGTAGTCAGAATATATTGTCCTCCTTGCATGTAGTCAGAATATATTGTCCTCCTTGCATGTAGTCAGAATATATTGTCCTCCTTGCATGTAGTCAGAATATATTGTCCACCTTGCCTGTCCTTGCATGTAGTCAGAATATATTGTCCTCCTTGCATGTAGTCAGAATATATTGTCACCTTGCCTGTCCTTGCATGTAGTCAGAATATATTGTCCTCCTTGCCTGTCCTTGCATGTAGTCAGAATATATTGTCCTCCTTGCCTGTCCTTGCATGTAGTCAGAATATATTGTCCTCCTTGCCTGTCCTTGCATGTAGTCAGAATATATTGTCCTCCTTGCCTGTCCTTGCATGTAGTCAGAATATATTGTCCTCCTTGCATGTAGTCAGAATATATTGTCCCCCTTGCCTGTAGTCAGAATATATTGTCCTCCTTGCCTGTAGTCAGAATATATTGTCACCTTGCCTGTCCTTGCATGTAGTCAGAATATATTGTCACCTTGCCTATCCTTGCATGTAGTCAGAATATATTGTCACCTTGCCTGTCCTTGCATGTAGTCAGAATATATTGTCACCTTGCCTGTCCTTGCATGTAGTCAGAATATATTGTCACCTTGCCTGTCCTTGCATGTAGTCAGAATATATTGTCCTCCTTGCCTGTCCTTGCATGTAGTCAGAATATATTGTCACCTTGCCTGTCCTTGCATGTAGTCAGAATATATTGTCCTCCTTGCATGTAGTCAGAATATATTGTCCTCCTTGCATGTAGTCAGAATATATTGTCCTCCTTGCATGTAGTCAGAATATATTGTCCTCCTTGCATGTAGTCAGAATATATTGTCCTCCTTGCCTGTCCTTGCATGTAGTCAGAATATATTGTCCTCCTTGCCTGTCCTTGCATGTAGTCACAATATATTGTCCTCCTTGCATGTAGTCAGAATATATTGTCCTCCTTGCCTGTCCTTGCATGTAGTCAGCATATATTGTCCTCCTTGCCTGTCCTTGCATGTAGTCAGAATATATTGTCCTCCTTGCCTGTCCTTGCATGTAGTCAGAATATATTGTCCTCCTTGCCTGTCCTTGCATGTAGTCACAATATATTGTCCTCCTTGCCTGTCCTTGCATTTATTCAGAATATATTGTCCTCCTTGCCAGTCCTTGCATGTAGTCAGAATATATTGTCCTCCTTGCCTGTCCTTGCATGTAGTCAGAATATATTGTCCTCCTTGCCTGTCCTTGCATGTAGTCAGAATATATTGTCCTCCTTGCCAGTCCTTGCATGTAGTCAGAATATATTGTCCTCCTTGCCTGTCCTTGCATGTAGTCAGAATATATTGTCACCTTGCCTGTCCTTGCATGTAGTCAGAATATATTGTCCTCCTTGCATGTAGTCAGAATATATTGTCACCTTGCCTGTCCTTGCATGTAGTCAGAATATATTGTCACCTTGCCTGTCCTTGCATGTAGTCAGAATATATTGTCCTCCTTGCCTGTCCTTGCATGTAGTCAGAATATATTGTCCTCCTTGCATGTAGTCAGAATATATTGTCATCTTGCCTGTCCTTGCATGTAGTCAGAATATATTGTCCTCCTTGCCTGTCCTTGCATGTAGTCAGAATATATTGTCCTCCTTGCCTGTCCTTGCATGTAGTCAGAATATATTGTCCTCCTTGCCTGTCCTTGCATGTAGTCACAATATATTGTCCTCCTTGCTAGTCCTTGCATGTAGTCAGAATATATTGTCACCTTGCCTGTCCTTGCATGTAGTCAGAATATATTGTCCTCCTTGCCTGTCCTTGCATGTAGTCAGAATATATTGTCACCTTGCCTGTCCTTGCATGTAGTCAGAATATATTGTCCTCCTTGCCTGTCCTTGCATGTAGTCAGAATATATTATCACCTTGCCTGTCCTTGCATGTAGTCAGAATATATTGTCACCTTGCCTATCCTTGCATGTAGTCAGAATATATTGTCACCTTGCCTGTCCTTGCATGTAGTCAGAATATATTGTCACATTGCCTGTCCTTGCATGTAGTCAGAATATATTGTCACCTTGCCTGTCCTTGCATGTAGTCAGAATATATTGTCCTCCTTGCCTGTCCTTGCATGTAGTCAGAATATATTGTCCTCCTTGCATGTAGTCAGAATATATTGTCCTCCTTGCCTGTCCTTGCATGTAGTCAGAATATATTGTCACATTGCCTGTCCTTGCATGTAGTCAGAATATATTGTCACCTTGCCTGTCCTTGCATGTAGTCAGAATATATTGTCACCTTGCCTGTCCTTGCATGTAGTCAGAATATATTGTCCTCCTTGCCTGTCCTTGCATGTAGTCAGAATATATTGTCCTCCTTGCCTGTCCTTGCATGTAGTCAGAATATATTGTCACCTTGCCTGTCCTTGCATGTAGTCAGAATATATTGTCACCTTGCCTGTCCTTGCATGTAGTCAGAATATATTGTCACAGATTACTAACTGTTTTTGTCTTGTATGTGATCAGATTACATTGTCACAGATGACAGGTTTTGTCTAAGCCGAAATGTAAATAGAAACTCCTCTCTCTTTCCCATTGAATAACGCAATACAGTCTGCATCCCAAATGGCATCCTATTCTCGAAATAGTGAACTACTTTTGACCTGTCACTATGTCGCTCTTTCACTCTGAGCCATCAGACTCCTTGAGATCATTAGTAACCTATCTTCAGATAGGGTCCAAACAGAAACCTTGAAGCATCGAACAACAAATTAACCTGTGCTGAAGTATAAACCCCGGCAGTAATTGAGGTATCAGTGATGTGACTTGGCTGGCAAAAATATCAAGATCAGATTAAAGCAGGTCTTCCGTGTCATTGCCATGAAACCAAAGCTTACATTTTTCAATGTGCTGGTAGCATCAAATTATTTGGATAGATAAATGAATAAAGAAGTCTGAAGAGCAATTGCAATTCCTCTAAAAGAGCTGCTGTGGTAAAGCTAAATAGGAACATTAGGCAGGGTAGCCTAGTGGTTAGAGCGTTGGACTAGTAAACGAAAGGTTGCAAGTTCGAATCCCTGAGCTGACAAGGTACAAAGCTGTCGTTCTGCCCCTGAACAGGCAGTTAAGGCACTGTTCCTAGGCCGTCATTGAAAATAAGAATTTGTTCTTAACTGACTTGCCTTGTAAAAAGGTTTCTGAAAAGGCTTTTCAGAATCAGAACGGCTGAATGTAAACATGAGACAAACGTTGATTTGAATAATATTTGTTTTTACCCACTTTTTCTCCTCAATGTTGATGTTGTCTCATCGCTGCAACTCCACGACGGGCTAAGGGAGGCGAAAGATCCTGTCATGAGTCCTCCGAAACATGACCCGCTTCTTAACACCCGCACGCACGCTTAACCCGGAATCCAGCTGCACCAATGTGTCAAGGGAAACACCGTTCATCTGACGACCGAGGTCAGCCTGCAGGCGCCCGGCCCACCACAGGGAGTGGTAGAGAGCGATGAGCCAAGTAAAGCTCCACTGGGCAAACCAGCATGCCTCTCACCAGTCAATGTACCAGTCCAAGGGACAAACAGTACCTCTCATTACCAGTACCAGTCTCAGGCCTCTCAGTACTTCTCATTACCAGTACCACCAGTCAGTCTGGACAGCAGTACCTCCAGCACTTCTCATTACCAGTCCCAATCTGGACATGCCCACCACAGGGACATGTGGTACCAGTCCCAGTCTGGACATGCGATGAGTCCCCAAGTCAAAGCTCCCAGTCTGGGCAAACCATATCGACATGCCTCTCAGTACCAGTCTGGACAGGCCTCTCAGTACCTCTCATTACCAGTCCAAGTCTGGACAGGCCTCTCAGCACTTCTCAGTACCAGTCTGGACAGGCCTCTCAGTACCTCTCATTACCAGTACCAGTCTGGACAGCCCTCTCAGCACTTCTCATTACCAGTCCCAATCTGGACATGCCTCTCAGTACCAGTCCCAGTCTGGACATGCCTCTCAGTACCTCAGTACCAGTCCCAGTCTGGACATGCCTCTCAGTACCTCAGTACCAGTCCCAGTCTGGACATGCCTCTCAGTACCTCAGTACCAGTTCCAGTCTGGACATGCCTCTCAGTACCTCAGTATCAGTCCCAGTCTGGACATGCCTCTCAGTACCTCAGTACCAGTCCCAATCTGGACATGCCTCTCAGTACCAGTCCCAGTCTGGACATGCCTCTCAGTACCAGTCCCAGTCTGGACATGCCTCTCAGTACCTCAGTACCAGTCCCAGTCTGGACATGCCTCTCAGTACCTCAGTACCAGTCCCAGTCTGGACATGCCTCTCAGTACCTCAGTACCAGTCCCAGTCTGGACATGCCTCTCAGTACCAGTCCCAGTCTGGACATGCCTCTCAGTACCTCAGTACCAGTCCCAGTCTCTGCCTCTCAGACATACCAGTCCCTCTGGACATGTCAGTCCCACCTCAGTACCAGTCCCAGTCTGGACATGCCTCAGTACCAGTCCCAGTACCTCAGTACCAGTCCCAGTCTGGACATGCCTCTCAGACATACCAGTCCCAGTCTGGACATGCCTCTCAGTACCTCAGTACCAGTCCCAGTCTGGACATGCCTCTCAGTACCTCAGTACCAGTCCCAGTCTGGACATGCCCCTCAGTACCAGTCCCAGTCTGGACATGCCTCTCAGTACCTCAGTACCAGTCCCAGTCTGGACATGCCTCTCAGTACCTCAGTACCAGTCCCAGTCTGGACATGCCTCTCAGTACCTCAGTACCAGTCCCAGTCTGGACATGCCTCTCATGGTCTGACAAACACCGCTGTAGCTCGGCCACCTTCCACCGCAGATGCCGATATCTCTAGCTTAAACTGACCAAATTTGATGGGGATTTAGTCTTTACGTTACTTAGATTGGGAATTTCAAATATACAGAATAATGAGAGAGAGAGAGAGAGAGAGAGAGAGAGAGAGAGAGAGAGAGAGAGAGAGAGAGAGAGAGAGAGAGAGAGAGAGAGAGAGAGAGAGATGTCTACTCTTGTCTCTTCTCTGTCATTAATACTTTACCAGCAGCAGCTTCATTGCTGAACCATATGCTGTGTAATGATGAAAGCTGTGGGTGTATCCCTTATATGATCTGGGACTGATTAATTATTAAAGACACTGCCAAGTGTGTGTGTGTGTATATATATGTGTGTGAGATTGGGATGTGGCAGCGAGCCCAGTCGAGCCTCCCTCCCTCTCCCACACACTCTGAACAGGAGGCACAGTGGAAGGAACTTCAAACACCTTTCCTGTTCATGTAGTGTAATAAACAAGGCTTTAATTGAGATTGCCTAATTACCCAATTTAAAGATAATTAATATGATCCTAATTAGCATATGTACATGGCCCTGTTGCATATTTGAGAATTTCTGTTTTTAATTAGATTTAAAGAAACTATTCCTACTGCACAGGGACTGCTCCTACTGCACAGGGACTGTTCCTACTGCACAGGGACTGTTCCTACTGCACAGGGACTGTTCCCACTGCACAGGGACCTTCCTACTGCACAGGGACTGTTCCTACTGCACAGGGACTGTTCCTACTGCACAGGGACTGTTCCTACTGCACAGGGACTGTTCCCACTGCACAGGGACCTTCCTACTGCACAGGGACTGTTCCTACTGCACAGGGACTGTTCCTACTGCACAGGGACTGTTCCTACTGAACAGCTCCCTCAGCCACCCGATGATGACAGCTCCCTCAGCCACCAGATGATGACAGCTCCCTCAGCCACCAGATGATGACAGCTCCCTCAGTCAGCCGATGATGACAGCTCCCTCACCGACCAGATGATGACAGCTCCCTCACCGACCAGATGATGACAGCTCCCTCAGTCAGCCGATGATGACAGCCCCCTCACCCACCAGAATCCAAGATGGCGTAGCAGTCAGACATCTTTGTCTTTGTGCCGTCGTGTCCCTTGTATATATCGTTTAAAATATTTTTAGTTTGAAATAATTTGCTAAACCTCAACTTCTAAATACTCTCCTGCAACTCCCGCAAACTCTGAACATTTTCATCTAGATCTTCGCAACTAGCTAACCGCAATCCCGGGTGACTCTCCTGGCTCTCCTGTATTACCACCGAAGCCAACTCCTGGGCTACAATATCCGGACCCCTTCTACTGCTGGTACGGGGCACGGAACCCCGCCAATCCTCTACGACTGGAATACCGACATAATCTGCCCGAAGTTCCAACAGGCCCCTCAGGTGCAACGTCCGCTGAAGGTCCATTCTGCTAACAGCGGCCTACTAGCTACCTAGAGCTACTTGGAACCCTACTAATTCCACGACTGGTCTATCGACGTCACCGCACGAAGAGGCAAACACAGACTTACCCCCTTCGCGACATCCCCCAAAGGCTAGCTTGCCTGCCCCGGTCTGCTAACTGCTAGCCCCTGCTAACTGCTTGCTTGCTAACCCGGTCTGCTAACTGCTAGTTTGCCAGACCTGGTCTGCTAACTGCTAGCTTGTTTAGCCCCGGCTTACTAACTGTTAGCTTGTTAGCATCGGCCTGCTAACTGTCTGAATCGCCGTGTCCCCAGCCAGCCCAACCACTCACTGGATCCATATGTTCAGTTGGCTACGCATGCCTCTCTCTAATATCAATATGCCTCGTCCATTACTGTCCTGTTTAGTGATTACTGTCTTATTTCACTGTAGAGCCTCTAGCCCTGCTCAATATACCTTAACCAACCCTGCTCAATATCACCTGGTTTAACCAACCATGTGACGCAATATTTGTAGGCATATCATTGGAAGATTGACCAAGATAAGAGACTGACATTTACTTATATGGCAGGGGTCCCGTTTCCCCAAGGTGTCGGTGTCTAGGCATATCATTGGAAGTGACCATAAGAGAAATTACCAGGGGTGCGGTGCAAAAGTCAGGTACCAGTATTTTTCCATCCGAATCTGAGAACAATGCAGGCTTCCAGGAATGGCATTTCAATGAAGAGATATATAACAAAACACCTTGAGGATGGATTCAAACAACGTTTTCCATGTTTCAGTCGATATTATGGAGTTAATTCGGAAAAAAGTTTGACGTGTAGGTGACTGAATTTTCGGTTAGTTTCGGTAGCCAAATGCATAGTAACAAAAACGGAACGTTGTGTCCTACACAAGCATCTTTCAGGAAAAACTGGACATCTGCTATGTAACTGAGAGTCTCCTCATTGAAACATCTGAAGTTCTTCAAAGGTAAATTATTTTATTTGATCCCTTTGCTGGTTTTTGTGAATATGTTGCGTGCTAAATGCTAACGCTAAATGCTAAGCTAGCTATCACCACTCTTACACAAATTATTGATTTTCTCTGGTTCTAAAGCATATTTTGAAAATCTGAGACGACAGGATTGTTAAGAAAAGGATAAGCTTGAGGATAGGCATATTTATTTCATTTCATTTGCGATTTTTAGAAATCGCTAACGTTGCGTTATGGTAATGAGCTTGAGGCTATGATTACGCTACCGAATACGGTGTGGGTAGGACTAACAGGTTAAACATCTCTAGGGACTATATCTCGCTCATCATTACTCAATGCCTAGGTTCACATCCAACCTTACCTTTGTTTGTACACTTGAATCTATGCCCAGAAACCTCTTCCTTTTACTATCTGTACTAAACCACCAAAAACCCTGAAATCTCCATCGCTAACTATAACATTTTCCGCCAAGATAGATCTGCCAAAGGGGGCAGTGTTGCTATCTACTGCAAAGATAGCCTGCAGAGTTCTGTATTAATAGTTCTGTATTACTATCCAAGTCTGTACCTAAACAATTCGAGCATCTACTTCTAAAAATTCACCTTTCCAGAAACAAGTCTCTCACTGTTGTCGCTTGCTATAGACCTCCCTCTGCCCCCAGCTGTACCCTCGATACCATATGTGAATTGATTGCCCCCCATCTATCTTCTGAGCTCGTGCTACTAGGTGACCTAAACTCGGACATACTTAACAACCCGGCCATCCTACAATCTAAGCTTGATGCCCTCAATCGCACACAAATTATCAATGAACCTACTAGGTACAACCCCAAATCCATAAACAAGGGCACCCTCATAGATGTCATCCTAACTAATTCGCCCTCCAAATACACCTCTGCTGTTTTCAATCAAGATCTCAGCGATCACTGCCTCATTGCCTGCATCTGTAATGGCTCTGTGACCAAACGGCCCCCCCTCATCACTGTCAAGCGCTCCCTAAAAAACTTCTGTGAGCAGGCCTTTCTAATCGACCTGGCCGGGGTATCCTGGAATGACATTGACCTCATCCCGTCAATAGATGATGCATGACTAATCTTTAAAAGTGCCTTCCTTGCCATCTTAAATAAGCATGTTACCACCGATAAATCAATTTTTCTACGGCTGACCATGCTTTCCACATGGCTACCCCTACCCCGGTCAACTGCCCGGCACCCTCCACAGCAACCCGCCAAAGACCCCACCATTTCTCCTTTACCCAAATCCAAATAGCCAATGTTCTGAAAGAGCTGCAAAATCTGGACCCCTACAAATCAGCAGGGCTAGACATTCTGGACTCTCTCTTTCTAAAATAATCTGCCGAAATTGTTGCAACCCCTATTTCTAGCCTGTTCAACCTCTCTTTCATATCGTCTGAGATCCCCAAAGATTAGAAAGCTGCTGCGGTCATCCCCCTCTTCAAAGTGGGATACACTCTAGACCCAAACTGCTACAGACCTATATCTATCCTACCCTGTTTTTCTAAGGTCTTCTAAAGCCAAGATAACAAACAGATTATCGACCATTTCGAATCCCACCATACCTTCTCCGCTATGCAATCTGGTTTCAGAGCTGGTCATGGGTGCACCTCAGCCACGCTCAAGGTCCTAAACGACATCATAACCGCCATCGATAAGAGACATTACTGTGCAGCCGTATTCATCGACCTGGCCAAGGCTTTCGACTCTGTCAATCACCACATTCTTATTGGCAGACTCGACAGCATTGGTTTCTAAAATGACTGCCTCGCCTGGTTAACTACTTCTCTGATAGAGCAATGTGTCAAATCAGAGGGCCTGTTGTCCGGACCTCTGGCAGTCTCTATGCATGTGCCACAGGGTTCAATTCTCGGGCCGACTCTCTTCTCTGTATACATCAATGATGTTGCTCTTGCTGCTGGTTATTCTCTGATCCACCTCTACACAGACGACACCATTCTGTATACTTCTGGCCCCTCTTTGGATACTGTGTTAAGTAACCTCCAGACAAGCTTCAATGTCATACAACTCTCCTTCCGTGGCCTCCAACTGCTATTAAACGCAAGTAAAACTAAATGCATGCTTTTCAATCGATCACTGCCCGCACCTGCTCGCCCGTCCAGTATTACTATTCTGGACGGCTCTGACTTAGAATACGTGGACAACTACAAATAGCTGGGTGTCTGGCTGACTCTAAACTCTCCTTCCAGACTCATATTAAGCATCTCCAATCCAAAATTAAATCTAGAATCGGCTTCCTATATCGCAACAAAGCATCCTTCACTCATGCTGCCAAACATACCCTCGTAGAACTGACCATCCTACCGATCTTTGACTTTGGTGATGTTATTTCTAAAATAGTCTCCACCACTCTACTCAACAAACTGGATGCAGTCTATCACAGTGCCATCCGTTTTCTCACCAAAGCCCCAAACACCACCCACCATTGCGACCTGTACGCTCTCGTTGGTTGGCCCTCGCATCATACTCGTCGCCAAACCCACTGGCTACAGGTAATCTACAAGTCTCTACTAGGTAAAGCCCCGCCTTATCTCAGCTCACTGGTTACCATAGCAGCACCCACTCGTAGCACGCACTCCAGCAGGTATATCTCACTGGTCATTCCTCCTTTGGTCGTCTTCCCTTCCAGTTCTCTGCTGCCAATGACTGGAACGAATGACAGCTCCCTCACTGACCAGATGATGACAGCTCCCACAGCCACCCGAAGATGAAAGCTCCCTCATCAGCCCGATGATGACAGCTCCCTCATCAGCCCGATGATGACAGCTCCCTCAGCCACCCGATGATGACAGCTCCCTCAGCCACCCGATGATGACAGCTCCCTCAGCCACCAGATGATGACAGCTCCCTCACCAACCCGATGATGACAGCTCCCTCAGCCACCAGATGATGACAGCTCCCTTAGCCACCAGATGATGACATCTCCCTCACCGACCAGATGATGACAGCTCCCTCACCTACCAGATGATGACAGCTCCCTTAGCCACCAGATGATGACAGCTCCCTCAGCCACCCGATGATGACAGCTCCCTCAGCCAGCCGATGATAACAGCTCCGTCAGCCACCCAATGATGACAGATCCGTCACACACCAGATGATGACAGCTCCCTCACCGACCAGATGATGACAGCTCACTCAACCAGCCAATGATGACAGCTCCCTCAGCCACCCGATGATGACAGCTCCCTCAGCCAGCCGATGATGACAGCTCCCTCAGCCAGCCGATGATGACAGCTCCCTCAGCCACCCGATGATGACAGCTCCCTCACCAACCCGATGATGACAGCTCCCTCAGCCAGCCGATGATGACAGCTCCCTCAGCCAGCCGATGATGACAGCTCCCTCAGCCAGCCGATGATGACAGCTCCCTCAGCCAGCCGATGATGACAGCTCCCTCAGCCAGCCAAAGATGACAGCTCCCTCAGCCAGCCGAAGATGACAGCTCCCTCAGCCACCCGATGATGACAGCTCCCTCAGCCACCAGATGATGACAGCTCCCTCACCAACCCGATGATGACAGCTCCCTCAGCCACCAGATGATGACAGCTCCCTTAGCCACCAGATGATGACAGCGACCAGATGATGACAGCTCCCTCACCTACCAGATGATGACAGCTCCCTTAGCCACCAGATGATGACAGCTCCCTCAGCCACCCGATGATGACAGCTCCCTCAGCCAGCCGATGATAACAGCTCCGTCAGCCACCCAATGATGACAGATCCGTCACACACCAGATGATGACAGCTCCCTCACCGACCAGATGATGACAGCTCACTCAACCAGCCAATGATGACAGCTCCCTCAGCCACCCGATGATGACAGCTCCCTCAGCCAGCCGATGATGACAGCTCCCTCAGCCACCCGATGATGACAGCTCCCTCACCAACCCGATGATGACAGCTCCCTCAGCCAGCCGATGATGACAGCTCCCTCAGCCAGCCGATGATGACAGCTCCCTCAGCCAGCCGATGATGACAGCTCCCTCAGCCAGCCAAAGATGACAGCTCCCTCAGCCAGCCGAAGATGACAGCTCCCTCAGCCAGCCGACGATGACCGCTCCCTCAGCCAGCTGACGATGACAGCTCCCTCAGCCTCCCGATGAAGACAGCTCCCTGAGCCACCCGATGATGCAGCTCCCTGAGCCACCCGATGATGACAGCTCCCTGAGCCACCCGATGATGACAGCTCCCTGAGCCACCCGATGATGACAGCTCCCTGAGCCACCCGATGATGACAGCTCCCTCAGCCACCAGATGATGACAGCTCCCTCAGCCACCAGATGATGACAGCTCCCTCAGCCACCAGATGATGACAGCTCCCTCAGCCACCAGATGATGACAGCTCCCTCAGCCACCAGATGATGACAGCTCCCTCAGCCACCCGATGATGACAGCTCCCTCAGCCACCAGATGATGACAGCTCCCTCAGCCACCCGATGATGACAACTCCCTCACCGACCCGATGACACTTCCCTCACTGACCAGATGACAGCTCCCTCAGCCACCAGATGATGACAGCTCCCTCAGCCACCAGATGACAGCTCCCTCAGCCACCAGATGATGACTGCTCCCTCACCAACCCGATGATGACAGCTCCCTCAGCCACCCGATGATGACAGCTCCCTCAGCCACCAGATGATGACAGCTCCCTCACCAACCCGATGATGACAGCTCCGTCACCAACCTGATGATGACAGCTCCCTCAGCCACCTAATGATGACAGCTCCCTCACCAACCTGATGATGACAGCTCCCTCAGCCACCTGATGATGACAGCTCCCTCAGCCACCTGATGATAACAGCTCCCTCAGCAACCCAATGATGACAGCTCCCTCACCGACCAGATGATGACATCTCCCTCAGCCAGCCGATGATGACAGCTCCCTCAGCCAGCCGATGATAACAGCTCCGTCAGCCAGCCGATGATGACAGCTCCCTCAGCCAGCCGATGATGACAGCTCCCTCAGCCAGCCGATGATGACAGCTCCCTCAGCCAGCTGACGATGACAGCTCCCTCAGCCTCCCGATGAAGACAGCTCCCTGAGCCACCCGATGATGACAGCAACCTTTAGCCACCAGATGATGACAGCTCCCTCAGCCTCCCGATGAAGACAGCTCCCTGAGCCACCCGATGATGACAGCAACCTTTAGCCACCCAATGATGACAGCTCCCTCACCAACCAGATGATGACAGCTCCCTCACTGACCAGATGATGACAGCCCCCTCACTGACCAGATGATGACAGCCCCCTCACTGACCCGATGATGACAGCTCCCTCACCGACCAGATGATGACAGCTCCCTCACTGACCAGATGATGACAGCCCCCTCACTGACCCGATGATGACAGCTCCCTCACCGACCAGATGATGACAGCTCCCTCACCGACCAGATGATGACAGCCCCCTCACTGACCAGATAATGACAGCCCCCTCACTGACCCGATGATGACAGCTCCCTCACCGACCAGATGATGACAGCTCCCTCACCGACCAGATGATGACAGCTCCCTCACCAACCAGATTATGACAGCTCCCTCAGCCAGCCGATGATGACAGCTCCCTCAGCCAGCCGATGATGACAGCTCCCTCAGCCAGCCAAAGATGACAGCTCCCTCAGCCAGCTGACGATGACCGCTCCCTCAGCCAGCTGACGATGACAGCTCCCTCAGCCAGCTGACGATGACAGCTCCCTCAGCCAGCCGATGATGACAGCTCCCTCAGCCAGCTGACGATGACAGCTCCCTCAGCCTCCCGATGAAGACAGCTCCCTGAGCCACCCGATGATGACAGCAACCTTTAGCCACCAGATGATGACAGCTCCCTCAGCCTCCCGATGAAGACAGCTCCCTGAGCCACCCGATGATGACAGCTCCCTCAGCCAGCCGATGATGACAGCTCCCTCAGCCACCGATGATGACAGCTCCTTCAGCCACCGATGATGACAGCTCCCTCAGCCACCCGATGATGACAGCTCCCTCAGCCACCCAATGATGACAGCTCCCTCAGCCACCCGATGATGACAGCTTCCTCAGCCACCCGATGATGACAGCTTCCTCAGCCACCCGATGATGACAGCTCCCTCAGCCAGCCGATGATGACAGCTCCCTCAGCCAGCCGATGATGACAGCTCCCTCAGCCACCAATGATGACAGCTCCCTCAGCCACCCGATGATGACAGCTCCCTCAGCCACCAGACCAACCCAGGCCCTTGTTGCTGCTGCCGCCAGCCAGAGATATCAGATTGCTAAAAGCTAACGTCAAGAAGCTATGTGGAACTGTCACATGCTATTAGAGCACAGATTAGTGACAGGCAGCGCCCTGGCAAGAGAAGAGAGGAGGGGAAAATGGCGAGGGGAGAAGGTCACAGGGCAAGAGAGGAGAGGGAGAGTTGGAAAGTCATATAGAGAGAGAGGAAATGGGGATAGAGTGAGGGAGGAATGTAAAGTCATATAGAGAGAGAGGAAATGGGGACAGAGTGAGGGAGGAATGTAAAGTCATATATAGAGAGAGGAAATGGGGATAGAGTGAGGGAGGAATGTAAAGTCATAAAGAGAGATAGGACAGGGGGATGGAGTGAGTGAGGGATCTACATACATATTGACTTGGTGTATATACTGGCAGGACCTGGTTACGAACCCGGGTCTCCGGAGTGAGAAACAGTCACTTAACCAACTGAGCCACGAATAGTCGGCAGAAGCAAGAAGATGAGGCAGACACAGCAGTACTTGAGACGGTGTATTTAATGAAGTAAAACGTGAAGTTCTTCAGGAAAACATGTAACTCCACAACCTCAAAAGGAATCCTACAAGAACAAAGGTAATCCTCCAAGACAAAAAAGGTAAATCCACAAGGTGGAATGTAAAGCACAAAAAGCCTCAAAAGATACTCCAAAAAACAAACAAACAAGAACAAAAACCAGAATTCCACAAGAGAGTCCACCGGGATCAACAGGAGTACACAGAGTACTAGGGCTGGGTGCTAACATACAAACACAGAGCAAAGAACAGAGGAAAACAAAGGGTTTAAATACAATCAGGGGAAACGAGGCACAGGTGCAAATAATAATGGGGATCAAGGGAAAACAAAAGGTCAAAAAGCACAATGCGGGCATCTAGTGACCAAAAACCGGAACAACCCTGGCCAAATCCTGACATATACAGAGAGGGGATCGGTTAGCAGGAGGTAAGGAAGAGGGACAAAACTGTGAAAGACCACCGCACATAACACTGTGACAGACCACCGCACATAACACTGTGACAGACCACCGCACATAACATTGTGACAGACCACCGCACATAACACTGTGACAGAACACAGCACATAACACTGTGACAGACCACCGCACATAACACTGTGACAGACCACCGCACATAACACTGTGACAGAACACAGCACATAACACTGTGACAGACCACCGCACATAACACTGTGACAGACCACCGCACATAACACTGTGACAGACCACCGCACATAACACTGTGACAGAACACAGCACATAACACTGTGACAGACCACAGGCAGCACATAACACTGTGACAGACCACCGCACATAACACTGTGACAGACCACAGCACATAACACTGTAACAGACCACCGCACATAACACTGTGACAGACCACCGCACATAACACTGTGACAGAACACAGCACATAATGCTGTGACAGAACACAGCACATAACGCCGTGACAGACCACAGCACGTAACATTGTGACAGACCACCGCACATAACACTGTGACAGACCACCGCACATAACACTGTGACAAACCACCATGTAGGGTATAATAAACATTATATTAAGTGGCATTGTTTAAAGTGGCTAGTGATAGAGTTTTACATTAATTCCCATCAATTCCCATTATTAAAGTGGCTGGAGTTGAGTCAGTGTGTTGGCAGCAGCCACTCAATGTTAGTGGTGGCTGTTTAACAGTCTGATGGCCTTGAGATAGAAGCTGTTTTTCAGTCTCTCGGGTCCTGCTTTGATGCACCTGTACTGACCTCGCCTTCTGGATGATAGCGGGGTGAACAGGCAGTGGCTCGGGTGGTTGTTGTCCTTGATGATCTTTATGGCCTTCCTGTGACATCGGTTGGCAGGTCGTTTGCCCCCGGTGATGCGTTGTGCAGACCTCACTACCCTCTGAAGAGCCTTACGGTTGTGGGCTGAGCAGTTTCCGTACCAGGCGGGGATACAGCCTGACAGGATGCTCTCGATTGTGCATCTGTAAAAGTTTGTGAGTGCTTTAGGTGACTAGCCGAATTTCTTCAGCCTCCTGAGGTTGAAGAGGCGCTGCTGCGCCTTCTTCACAATGCTGTTTGTGGGGGTGGACCAATTCAGTTTGTCCGTGATGTGTACACCGAGGAACTTGAAACTTACTGTCCCGTCAATGTGGATAGGGGGGTGCTCCCTCTGCTGTTTCCTGAAGTCCACGATCATCTCCTTTGTTTTGTTGACATTGAGTGTGATGTTATTTTCCTGACACCACCCTCCGAGGGACCTCACCTCCTCCTTGTAGGCCGTCTCGTCGTTGTTGGTAATCAAGCCTACCACTGTAGTGTCGTCCGCAAACTTGATGATTGAGTTGGAAGTGTGCATGACCACGCAGTCATGGGTGAACAAGGAGTACAGGAGAGGGCTCAGTACGCACCCCTGTGGGGCCCCAGTGTGTTCTACAGACTGTAACACAACTTTTTGACATTTCGTCTGCAACTAGTGAACACAACTAGTTAGTTTTGATTTGTTTACCAAACGCGCTAACAAAAGGAGGTATTTGGACATAAATTATGGACATTATCGAACAAATCAAACATTTATTGTGTAACTGGGATTCCTGGGAGTGCATTCTGATGAAGATCATCAAAGGTAAGTGAATATTTATAATGTTATTTCTGACTTCTGTTGATTCCAACATGGCGGATATATGTATTTGTTGTCTGAGCGCCGTACTCAGATTATTGCACGGTTTGCTTTTTCCGTAAGGCTTTTTTGAAATCTTCCACTGCATTAAGGAGAAGTTTGTTTATTTTCATGTATAACACTTGTATTTTAATCAACATTTATAACGAGTATTTCTGTAAATTGATGTGGTTCTCTGCAAAATCACTGGATGTTTTTGGGACGACTAAACATAACGCTCCAATGTATACTGAGATGTTTTGATATAAATATGAATTTTATCGAACAAAACATACATGTATTGTGTAACATGAAGTCCTATGAGTCACGGCCGGACCTTAGAGCCTTTTTATGTCTCTATGTTGGTTTGGTCAGGGTGTGATTTGGGTGGGCATTCTATGTTCCTTTTCCTATGTTTTTGTATTTATTTTGTTTTGGCCAGGTATGGTTCTCAATCAGGGACAGCTGTCTATCGTTGACTCTGATTGGGAACCATACTTAGGTAACTTTTTCCCACGGGGTTTTTGTGGGTAGTTGTTTTCTGTATAGTTTAGTTTCCTTACAGAACTGTTCGTTTTCCTCTTTCTTATTTTTGTTCAAGTGTTCTGATTGAATAAAATATCATGAACACGTACCACTCTGCGCTTTGGTCCAGTCATTTACAGAAAGAAGATCGTTACACTATGAGTGTCATCTAATGAAGATCATCAAAGGTTAGTGATTAAATCTCTCTATTTCGGATTTTTGTGACTCCACTCTTTGGTGGGAAAAATGGCTGTGTGTGTTTTTGTGATACGGCTCTGACCTAACATAATTGTTTGGGGTGCTTTCGCTGTAAAGCCTATTTGAAATCAGACACTGTGGTGGGATTAACAACACAATTACATTTAAAATGGTATAATATACTTGTATGTTTGATGAACTTTAATTTGGAGATTTCTGTTGTTTTGAATTTGGCAACCTGCACTTTCACTGGCTGTTGTCATATCAATCCCGTTAACGGGATTGCAGCCCTAAGACGTTTTAAGCATCAACTGTCAGAGCAGCTTACTGTGAGCACCTGTTCACAGCCCGTCTGTAAATAGCCCACCCAACTACGTCATCCCCATATTGTTACTTGTATTTTTGTTCCTTTTCACCCCAGTTCACATGCACATTCATCTTCTGCACATCTATCACTCCAGTGTTTAATTGCGAAGAGTTAATTATTTCGTCACTATGGCCTATTTATTGCCTTGCCTCCCTAATCTTACTTCATTTGCACACACTGTATATAGACTTTTCTATTGTGTTATTGACTGTACGTTTGTGTATTCCATGTGTAACTCTGTGATGTTGTTAGTGTCTCACTGCTTTGCTTTATCTTGGCCAGGCTGCAGTTGTAAATGAGAACTTGTTCTCAACTAGCCTACCTGGTTAAATAAAGGTGTTCTCAGCTGGCCTACCTGGTTAAATAAAGGTGATTTTTTTTTTATCAAATAAAAAATAGTAGACTTTGCCCTATTCACTGTATAGAGTTGGCTTGGGTGATATACCATTCATACATTATACTATGGTTTTTCGAAAAACAGATGTTATGATTTTCAACACCATAAAAATATCTAAATGAACAACACCACTAGTTATAACTATAAGAAATCTAAGATGTGTCAAATAAATGATATGCAGCTCAGGACTCCAGCAATGCATTTGGTTTGCTAACTTGCTTGCTAAGAGACTAGATGTCAAGAAAAGCTTCTTGGTTACAGCGGAGACATTACATCCCATCCTGGATCAAGATCCCTGTTGCCTAAATTATTAAGTGCGTAAAAAAAGAAATGCCCCTTATGTTCACATTCGTTAATACTGCATACCCCGGGATGGTACAGAAACGGTATGATGTTATGACCCAACCCTAGCAGAGAGTACTACTTTTCACCCGAGCCCATAGGATTTGTTTTGCTTTAAACCCGAGCCCATAGGATTTGTTTTGCTTTAAACCAGAGCCCGTTAGGATTTGTTTTGCTTTAAACCAGAGCCTGTAGGATTTGTTTTGCTTTAAACCAGAGCCCATAGGATTTGTTTTGCTTTTCAACAGAGCCCATAGGATTTGTTTTGCGTTAAACCAGAGCCTGTTAGGATTTGTTTTGCTTTTCACCAGAGCCCATAGGATTTGTTTTGCTTTAAACCAGAGCCCGTTAGGATTTGTTTTGCTTTTCACCAGAGCCCATAGGATTTGTTTTGCTTTTCACCAGAGCCCATAGGATTTGTTTTGCTTTAAACCAGAGCCTGTCAGGCTCCCGAATCATTCCAATCATTCGATTGGAGATGTTTGATATGAGTCTGGAAGGAGAGTTTGTAGTCTAGCCAGACACCTAGGTACTTATAGATGTCCACATATTCAAGGTCGGAGCCATCCAGGGTGGTGATGCTAGTCGGGCATGCGGGTGCAGGCAGCGATCGGTTGAAAAGCATGCATTTGGTTTTATTAGCGTTTCAGAGCAGTTGGAGGCCACGGAAGGAGTGTTGTATGGCATTGAAGCTCGTTTGGAGGTTAGATAGCACAGTGTCCAATGACGGGCAGAAAGTATATAGAATGGTGTCGTCTGCGTAGAGGTGGATCAGGGAATCGCCGGCAGCAAGAGCAACCTCATTGATATATACAGAGAAAAGAGTCGGCCCAAGAATTGAACCCTGTGGCACCCCCATAGAGACTGCCAGAGGACCGGACAGCATGCCCTCCAATTTGACACACTGAACTCTGTCTGCAAAGTAATTGGTGAACCAGACAAGGCAGTCATCCGAAAATTTCAGAAATTCAGAAATAGAGGGTTCAGATTGTCAAGCCCAGCTGATTTATACGGGTCCAGATTTTGCAGCACTTTCAGAACATCTGCTACCTGGATTTGGGTAAAGGAGAAACTGGAGAGGCTTGGGCGAGGAGCTGCGGGGGGGGCGGAGCTGTTGGCCGAGGTAGGAGTAGCCAGGCGGAAGGCATGGCCAGCCGTTGAGAAATGCTTGTTGAAGTTTTCAATAATCATGGATTTATCGGTGGTGACCGTGTTCCCTAGCCTCAGTGCAGTGGGCAGCTGGGAGGAGGTGCTCTTGTTCTCCATGCACTTCACAGTGTCCCAGAACTTTTTGGAGTTGGAGCTACAGGATGCAAACTTCTGCCTGAAGAAGCTGGCTTTAGCTTTCCTGACTGACTGCGTGTATTGGTTCCTGACTTCCCTGAACAGTTGCATATCGCGGGGACTATTCGATGCTATTGCAGTCCGCCACAGGATGTTTTTGTGCTGGTCGAGGGCAGTCAGGTCTGGAGTGAACCAAGGGCTGTATCTGTTCTTGGTTCTGCATTTTTTGAACGGAGCATGCTTATCTAAAATGGTGAGGAAGTTACTCTTAAAGAATGACCAGGCATCCTCAACTGACGGGATGAGGTCAATGTCCTTCCAGGATACCCGGGCCAGGTCGATTAGAAAGGCCTGCTCACAGAAGTGTTTTAGGGAGCGTTTGACAGTGATGAGGGGTGGTCATTTGACTGCGGCACCGTAGCGGATACAGGCAATGAGGCAGTGATCGCTGAGAGCCTGGTTGAAGACAGTGGAGGTGTATTTGGAGGGCCAGTTGGTCAGGATGACATCTATGAGGGTGCCCTTGCTTACATAGTTAGGGTTGTACCTGGTGGGTTCCTTGATGATTTGTGTGAGATTGAGGACATCTAGCTTAGATCGTAGGATTGCCGGGGTGTTAAGCATATCCCAGTTTAGGTCACCTAACAGAACAAACTCTGAAGCTAGATGGGGGGCAATCAATTCACAAATGGTGTCCAGGGCACAGCTGGGAGCTGAGGGGGGTCGGTAGCAGGCGGCTACAGTGAGAGACTTATTTCTGGAGAGAGTAATTTTCAGAATTAGTAGTTCGAACTGTTTGGGTATGGACCTGGAAAGTATGACATTACTTTGCAGGCTAGCTCTGCAGTAGACTGCAACTCCTCCCCCTTTGGCAGTTCTATCTTGACGGAAGATGTTATAGTTGGGTATGGAAATCTCTGAATTTTTGGTGGCCTTCCTGAGCCAGGATGCAGACACGGCAAGGACATCAGGGTTAGCAGAGTGTACTAAAGCAGTGAGTAAAACAATCTTAGTGAGGAGGCTTCTGATGTTGACATGCATGAAACCAAGGCTTTTTCGATCACAGAAGTCAACAAATGAGGGTGCCTGGGGACATGCAGGGCCTGGGTTTACCTCCACATCACCCGCAGAACAGAGAAGGAGTAGTATGAGGGTGCGGCTAAAGGCTATCCAAACTGGCCACCTAGAGCGTTGGGGACAGAGAATAAGAGGAGTAGGTTTCTGGGCATGGTAGAATATATTCAGGGTATAATGCGCAGACAGGGGTATGGTGGGGTGCGGGTACAGCGGAGGTAAGCCCAGGCACTGGGTGATGATGAGAGAGGTTGTATCTCTGGACATGCTGGTTGTAATGGGTGAGATCACCGCATATGTGGGAGGTGGGACAAAGGAGGTATCAGGGGTATGAGGAGTGGGACTAGGGGCTCCATTGTGAACTAAAACAATGATAACTAACCTGAGCAACAGTATACAAGGCATATTGACATTTGAGAGAGACATACAGCGAGGCATACAGTAATCACAGGTGTTGAATTGGGAAAGCTAGCTAAAACAGTAGGTGAGACAACAGCTAATCAGCTAGCACAACAACAGCAGGTAAAATGGCGTTGACTAGGCAACGGGGCCGACAGATAAAACAAACAAGCAGAATGGAGTACCGTGATTAATGGACAGTCCAGCGTGCATCAGCTATGTAGCCAAGTGATCAGAGTCCAGGTGCAGCGGTGGATGGGGCAGGGGGGCTGGGCTGGCGAGTGTTATCCAGGTTAAAAAACTAACAATGACTAAATAGCTTGTAGCTAGTTAGCTTGTTAGCTTCTGGAGGTTCTTGAGTGTGTTCTAAAAATTAAAAATAACAGCGATTCCTTATCACATTGGGTGAGGCAGGTTTCCGGAAGGTATAAACAAATTTTAAAGAAAATCGGGAAGAGATAGAAAGTACATATGGGCCACTGAGTGTTTGGGACGCGGCGATGCAGACGGTTAGCAGGCCTGTGCTAACAAGCTAAGAGTTAGCAGGCCGGGGTAAACAAGGTAGTAGTTAGCGGACCTGGGCTAAACAAGCTAGCAGTTAGCAGGCCGAATTAGCAGGCAAGGAGATAGCGAGGGCTAGAGAGTTAGCCTTTGGGGGATGTCGCGATGGGGTGAGTCTGTTTATTCCTCTTCATGCGGTGACATCGATAGACCGGTCGTGGGTCCGGATATTGTAGCCCAGGAGTATGCTACGGTGGCAGCACAGGGGCTCTGGCCGGGCTAGCTTCAAGCTACGTGGGTGGAAACGCTAGCAAGGAGTAATCAACCAGGGTTGCGGTTTAGCTCGATAGCTGGTTGTGAAGATCCAGCTGAAAAAAAAATGTTCAGTTTGCGGAGGGAATCCGGGGATAAAAAAATAAATATGTCCGTTATGCTCTGGTTAGCGTTGCGTTGTTCGAACTGGCAAGTGCTTTCCAAGCTAAAGGTTAGCTGATGACCGGTTAGCTGAAGACCGCTAGCATAGCTGGTGGTTAGCTGGCTAGCTTCAGTTGAGGGGTTCCGGTTCCGAAGTAAATATAAATACTTTCGGAAAAAGTAGCTACATTGGGTGAGGCGGGTTGCAGAAGAGTATTTGGAAGCTTAGGTTTAGCAAACTGTTTTTAAAGATATGCAAAGAAAAAATATCTAAAACGAAAAAGAGACGATATTTACAGAGAGATGATATGACAGGACAACTTACTGCTACGCCATCTTGAATCATTCCTGTGCCTGGCTCCTGAATCATTCCTGTGCCTGGCTCCTGAATCATTCCTGTGCCTGGCTCCCGAATCATTCCTGTGCCTGGCTCCCGAATCATTCCCGTGCATGGCTCCCGAATCATTCCCGTGCCAGGCTCCCGAATCATTCCCGTGCCTGGCTCCCGAATCATTCCCATGCCTGGCTGGCTGCCTGGCTCCCGAATCATTCCCGTGCCTGGCTCCCGAATCATTCCCGTGCCTGGCTCCCGAATCATTCCTGTGCCTGGCTCCCGAATCATTGCTGTGCCTGGCTCCCGAATCATTCCTGTGCCTGGCTCCCGAATCATTCCTGTGCCTGGCTCCCGAATCATTCCTGTGCCTGGCTCCCGAATCCTTCATGGCAACGTGACAATTGGAACCACTTCCGTGTTTGACCACTAGGTTTTATGGGTATGTGGGACTCTATTACTTACGGCTTTATGCAATGTCACATAAAGCCAGACATTTTATACACTAATGGTATCATCTTATAATCTTGATTTAAATATGTAATGCCTTAAAGCCGTCAAGATATCTCAAGCAGAACGATACTGGTAACTAACCCCTTCATCGGTGTTGTGGATTTTAGCTAGAAGGTCTGATCTATAGAGGAGACATCAACCTGCTTCAGAGCAGGTCTGATCTATAGAGGAGACATCAACCTGCTTCAGAGCAGGTCTGATCTATAGAGGAGACATCAACCAGTATCAGAGCAGGTCTGATCTATAGAGGACACATCAACCAGTATCAGAGCAGGTCTGATCTATAGAGGAGACATCAACCAGTATCAGAGCAGGTCTGATCTATAGAGGAGACATCAACCAGTATCAGAGCAGGTCTGATCTATAGAGGAGACATCAACCAGTATCAGAGCAGGTCTGATCTATAGAGGAGACATCAACCTGCTTCAGAGCAGGTCTGATCTATAGAGGAGACATCAACCAGTATCAGAGCAGGTCTGATCTATAGAGGAGACATCAACCTGCTTCAGAGCAGGTCTGATCTATAGAGGAGACATCAACCAGTATCAGAGCAGGTCTGGTCTATAGAGGAGACATCAACCAGTATCAGAGCAGGTCTGATCTATAGAGGAGAAATCAACCAGTATCAGAGCAGGTCGGATTGCTGTGGCCTTCTCACAGTCCTCCAATTACTCAGTCAGTCATTTAGCTCAGAACCAGACTCCATCTTCTCTCCGTCAGCTGGGGACTACGCCAGCCGCATGAGTATTTGAGTGTATGAAGCCTCCATTTTGTTGATGCTTTGGGTTATCCGTGCCCACGGCCGGTTATTTATTCAAGGCCTTCATAATGGAGTTGTCACATCTGTCAGATGGCAAGAGGAGGAATGCTAAAAGGTCAGGGAGAAAGATAGCAGCTGCTCCAGACAAACATCTCCTGCCTCCAAATAGCACCGTCATCACACAAACAGATGGGTCTCTCCCATTTCTGTCTCCCCCTATCTCCCACACTCTGTGTACTGCCTCTCTCTCTCCCCCCCCCACTCCTGTCTCAGATCTATCTCCTCCCTCCCTCCCTCTGTCCTCACTCCCTTGCCCCAGTTATATTCTCTTTCTCCCCCCCAAAACAACCCCACTCCCTCTCAGTGCCTCTCCCCCACTTCCCCTCTCAATCCTCTCTCTCCGCTGTTGACCAGCACCCATAGAGTACTGCTGTTGACCAGGACCCATAGTTCACTACTGTTGACCAGGACCCATAGAGTACTGCTGTTGACCAGGACCCACAGGGTACTACTGTTGACCAGGACCCACAGAGTACTGCTGTTGACCAGGACCCATAGAGTACTGCTGTTGACCAGGACCCATAGAGTACTGCTGTTGACCAGGACCCATAGGATGCCATTTGGGACTCAGCCTGGTAGTTCTGTTGAGGAATAACAAAGGCTGTCTGTCTAGGTATCTGCTCCTGGTGTTGTCTTTGATGGTCATAGATACATAGTTACACTGCATAGAAAGGAAGACTTGATGACCATACTGCTGCTGCTGCATAGAAACCTCTCCTCTCCTCTCCCCTCTCCTCTTCCCTTCCCTCTCCTCTCCTTCCCTACCCCCTCTCCTCTCCTCTCCTCTCCTCTCCTCTTCCCTTCCCTTCCCTCTCCTCTCCTTCCCTACCCAATCTCCTCTCCTCTCCTCTCCCCTTCCCTCTCCTCTTCCCTTCCCTTCCCTTCCCTCCCCTCTCCTCTCCTCTCCTCTCCTCTCCTCTCCTCTCCCCTCTCCTCTCCTCTTCCCTTCCGTTCCCTTCCCTTCCCTTCCCTCTCCTCTTCCCTTCCCTTCCCCTCCTCTCCTCCTCTCTCTCCTCTCCTCTCCTCTCCTCTCCTTCCCTTCGCTCTCCTCTTCCCTTCCCTCTCCTCTCCTCTCCTCTCCTCTCCTCTCCTCTCCTCTCCTCTCCTCTCCTCTTCCCTCTCCTCTTCCCTTCCCTCTCCTCTCCTCTCCTCTCCTTCCCTCCCCTCTCCTCTTCCCTTCCCTCTCCTCTCCTCTCCTCTCCTCTCCTCTCCCCTTCCCTCTCCTCTTCCTTCCCTTCCCTTCCCTCCCCTCTCCTCTCCTCTCCTCTCCTCTCCTCTCCTCTCCTCTCCTCTCCTCTTCCCTCCCCTCTCCTCTCTCTCCTCTCCTCTCCTCTTCCCTCCCTTCCCTCTCCTCTCCTCGGCCCTCCCTAATCAATAAAAGTATATGCAACATCTCTTAACCACTTACATATAGAGTCCCTGAAATAGGGGACCTTCAGTACATGTTTTATTCAACGTTGTCTAAAAAGAGAACTGTACAACCTAACCTTGAGTACAAGGTTTCTCCTGAAAGCTGGAGATCTTGGCATTCCAGCCATATCATACAATCTTTGTTGCGACTTTGTACCATATATGGGCATGCGGTCATATAAGGGCAGGCCATACCCACAAGCCCTTTTCAAGATGGCTGGATGTGGATGTGGATGTGTGGATGTGGTTAAACAACATTGATATGTGGTTAAACAACGTTGATATGTGGTTAAACAACGTTGATATGTGGTTAAACAACGTTGATATGTGGTTAGAAGACATAGATGATAAGGATATGCTACATATGTGTATGTGACCAACACAATTTGATTTGATTTGTTATTTGTCAGCCTGTGACCTACCACTATGAGCCCAGAGAGACAACAAGTTAATTTTATGATTTGTTTTTTCTAAAAACAAGTTAAGCTTCCATGTGGTATGTGTTTGAGCTATATGAATCATTAGGTTGTTACCAAACACAAGTAGCCCAAGCCCAAATAATATACGGCAGAATTAGAGCGTAAAATGTCCCCCTACTGACTACTTCTTTGCCCACAAAAACATTTTTTTTTTATGTTTATCTTTGGACCTGTGGTTATAGCATGAGACTGGGGAGGAGGGTAAAACGAAAGATGGACAGTCCTGTAGCCAATAGGATAAGCGTCTACAGTCCAATCGGATGACCTGGGTTTGACTAAGTGTGATTTGAGTAGCTCTATAGTGTCATGCTATTGCTAAAGGGATTGTGAAAGGAGGCACTCAAAACGTAGAGAGAGCATCATAGTAGTTTGGCATGAAAATGTATTATCAGGGATGTAAAAACCAAGTAAACTACCCAACAGGGGGGTAAAAACCAAGTAAACTACCCAACAGGGGGTAAAAACCAAGTAAACTACCCAACAGGGGGGTTAAAAACCAAGTACACTACCCAACAGGAGGGTAGAACCAAGTAAACTACCCAACATGGGGGGTAAAAACCAAGTAAACTACCCAACAGAGGGGTAAAAACCAAGTAAACTACCCAACAGAGGGGTAAAAACCAAGTAAACTACCCAACAGGGGGTAAGAACCAAGTAAACTACCCAACAGGGGGGTAAAAACCAAGTAAACTACCCAACAGGGGGTAAAAACCAAGTAAACTACCCAACAGGGGGTAAAAACCAAGTGAACTACCCAAAGGGGGGTAAGAACCAAGTAAACTACCCAACATGGGGGGTAAAAACCAAGTAAACTACCCAACAGGGGGTAAAAACCAAATAAACTACCCAACAGGGGGGTAAAAACCAAGTAAACTACCCAACAGGGGGGTAAAAACCAAGTAAACTACCCAACAGGGGGTAAAAACCAAGTAAACTACCCAACAGG
The DNA here is from genome assembly GCF_021184085.1 of Oncorhynchus gorbuscha. Lineage (NCBI taxonomy): Eukaryota > Metazoa > Chordata > Actinopteri > Salmoniformes > Salmonidae > Oncorhynchus > Oncorhynchus gorbuscha. The sequence goes on from NC_060196.1 coordinate 65,593,852, forward strand.
GGGTAAAAACCAAGTAAACTACCCAACAGGGGGGTAAGAAGCAAGTAAACTACCCAACATGGGGGGTAAAAACCAAGTAAACTACCCAACAGGGGGGTAAGAACCAAGTAAACTACCCAACATGGGGGTAAAAACCAAGTAAACTACCCAACATGGGGGTAAAAACCAAGTAAACTACCCAGCATGGTAATCCACCACAGGTTGGCACTGAGACCGCACTGAAAGAGGTGTATTCCACCATAAGCAACCAGGAAAACTCTCACTAGGCAGCGCTCCTGGTGGCCGGGGACTTTAATGCAGGAAAACTCTCACTAGGCAGCGCTCCTAGTGGCCGGGGACTTTAATGCAGGAAAACTCTCACTAGGCAGCGCTCCTAGTGGCCGGGGACTTTAATGCAGGAAAACTCTCACTAGGCAGCGCTCCTAGTGGCCGGGGACTTTAATGCAGGAAAACTCTCACTAGGCAGCGCTCCTAGTGGCCGGGGACTTTAATGCAGGAAAACTCTCACTAGGCAGCGCTCCTAGTGGCCGGGGACTTTAATGCAGGAAAACTCTCACTAGGCAGCGCTCCTAGTGGCCGGGGACTTTAATGCAGGAAACTTAAATCAGTTTTACCAAATTTTATCAGCATGTTAAATGTGCAACCAGGGGGGGTTATAGACCACCTTTACTCCACACACAGAGATGCGTAGAAAGCTCTCCCTCGCCCTTCATTTGGCAAACCATAACTCTATCCTCATGATTTCTTCTTATAAGCAAAAACTAAAGCTGGAAGCACCAGTGACTCGGTCTATCAAAAAGTCGAAGCAGATGCTAAACTACAGGACTGTTTTGTTAGCACAGACTGGAGTTTGTTCTGGGATTCTTCCGATGGCATTGAGGAGTACACCACATCAGTCACTGGCTTTATCAATAACTGCATTGAGAACGTCATCCCCACAGTGACTGTACGTTCATACCCCAACCAGAAGCCATGGATTACAGGCAACATCCGCACTGGGATAAACGGTAGAGCTGCCACTTTCAAGGTGCAGGACTTTAACCCGGAAGCATATAAGAAATCCCACAATGCCCTGCGACGAGCCATCAAACAGACAATACAGGACTAAGATCGAATCGTACTAAACCAGCTCCGATAATCGTTGGGTGTGTCAGGTCTTGCTAACTATTACAGACTACAAAGGGAAGCACAGCCGAGAGCTGCCCAGTAACACGAGCCTAGCAGATGAAATAACTTCTATGCTCGCTTAGAGGCAAGTATCACTGAAACATGCACGAGAGCACCAGCTGTTGCGGACGACTGTGTGATCACGCTCTCCGGGGGCGATGTGAGTAAGACCTTTCAACAGGTCAACATTCACAAGGCCGCTAGGCCAAACGGATTACCAGGACGTGTTCTGACCAACAGCCAAATGTATTCACTGACCAATCCTGCATGTTTCAAGCAGACCACCACAGTGCATGTGCCCAAGAACACTAATGTAACATGCCTAAATGACTACCGACCCGTAGCACTCATGTCTGTAGCCATGAAATACTTTGAAAGGCTGGTCATGACTCACATCAACACCTCATCCCAGATACGCTAGACCCACTTCAATTTGCATTCCGCACCAACAGATCCACAGATGATGCAATCTCTATTGCACTCCACACTGCCCTTTCCCACCTGGACAAAAGGAACACCTATGTGAGAATGCTGTTCATTGACTACAGCTCAGCGTTCAACACCATAGTGCCCTCAAAGCTCATCACTAAGTTAAAGACCCTGGGACTAAACACCTTCCTCTGCAACTGGATCCCGAACTGGCCACTCCCAGGTAGTAAGGGTAGGTAACAACACATCCACCACGCTGATCCTCAACACGGGGGCCCCTCAGGGGTGCTTGCTCAGTCCCCTCCTGTACTCCCTGTTCACTCAAGACTGCATGGCCAGGCATGACACCATCACCATCATTAAGTTTGCCAATGATACAACAATACGAGGTCTAATCACCGACAAGGACGAGACAGCCTATATGGAGGATGTCAGAGACCAGACCATGTGGTGCAAGGACAACAATCTCTCCCTCAATGTGATAAAGACAAAGGAGATGATTGTGGACTTCAGGAAAAGGAGGACCGAGCACGCACCCATTCTCATCAATGAGGCTGTAGTGGAGCAGGTTGAGAGCTTCAAGTTCCTTGGAGTCCACATCACTAACAAACTACCATGGTCCAAACACCAAGACAGTTGGCATGGGTCCTCAGATCCTCATAAGGTTTTACAGCTGCACCATCGAGAGCATCCTGACGGGTTGCATCACTGCCTGCTATGGCAACTGCTCGGCACTACAGAGGGTAGTGCGTACGGCCCAGTACATCATCGGGGCCAAGACTTTTGCATCCCCCCTCCCTACTCTCTGTTATTATCTATGCATAGCCACTTTAATAACTCTACCTGCATGGTCATAGGCACTACAGAGGGCACATTGACATGTTGACTCTGTACCGGTACCCCCTGTTTACAGCCCCTTGTTATTTACTGCTGCTCTCTGTTATTATCTATGCATAGCCACTTTAATAACTCATTAATAAGCATTTCACTGTGAGGTCTACTACACCTGTTGTATTCAGCATTTCACTGTGAGGTCTACACCTGTTGTAGTCAGCATTTCACTGTGAGGTCTACTACACCTGTTGTATTCAGCATTTCACTGTGAGGTCTACTACACCTGTTGTGTTCAGCATTTCACTGTTAGGTCTACTACACCTGTTGTATTCAGCATTTCACTTTAAGGTCTACTACACCTGTTGTATTCAGCATTTCACTGTAAGGTCTACTACACCTGTTGTATTCAGCATTTCACTGTGAGGTCTACACCTGTTGTAGTCAGCATTTCACTGTGAGGTCTACTACACCTGTTGTATTCAGCATTTCACTGTAAGGTCTACTACACCTGTTGTATTCAGCATTTCACTGTAAGGTCTACTACACCTGTTGTATTCAGCATTTCACTGTGAGGTCTACACCTGTTGTAGTCAGCATTTCACTGTGAGGTCTACTACACCTGTTGTATTCAGCATTTCACTGTGAGGTCTACTACACCTGTTGTGTTCAGCATTTCACTGTTAGGTCTACTACACCTGTTGTATTCAGCATTTCACTTTAAGGTCTACTACACCTGTTGTATTCAGCATTTCACTATGAGGTCTACTACACCTGTTGTATTCAGCATTTCACTGTGAGGTCTACTACACCTGTTGTATTCAGCATTTCACTGTAAGGTCTACCTACACCTGTTGTATTCAGCATTTCACTGTGAGGTCTACACCTGTTGTATTCAGCATTTCACTGTAAGGTCTACTACACCTGTTGTATTCAGCATTTCACTGTGAGGTCTACTACACCTGTTGTATTCAGCATTTCACTGTGAGGTCTACTACACCTGTTGTATTCAGCATTTCACTTTAAGGTCTACTACACCTGTTGTATTCAGCATTTCACTGTGAGGTCTACTACACCTGTTGTATTCAGCATTTCACTGTGAGGTCTACACCTGTTGTATTCAGCATTTCACTGTGAGGTCTACACCTGTTGTATTCAGCATTTCACTGTGAGGTCTACACCTGTTGTATTCAGCATTTCACTGTGAGGTCTACTACACTTGTTGTATTCAGCATTTCACTTTAAGGTCTACTACACCGGTTGTATTCAGCATTTCACTTTAAGGTCTACTACACCTGTTGTATTCAGCATTTCACTGTGAGGTCTACACCTGTTGTATTCAGCATTTCACTGTGAGGTCTACACCTGTTGTATTCAGCATTTCACTGTGAGGTCTACACCTGTTGTATTCAGCATTTCACTGTGAGGTCTACACCTGTTGTATTCAGCATTTCACTTTAAGGTCTACTACACCTGTTGTATTCAGCATTTCACTGTGAGGTCTACAGCTGTTGTATTCAGCATTTCACTGTGAGGTCTACACCTGTTGTATTCAGCATTTCACTGTGAGGTCTACTACACCTGTTGTATTCAGCATTTCACTGTGAGGTCTACTACACCTGTTGTATTCAGCATTTCACTTTAAGGTCTACTACACCTGTTGTATTCAGCATTTCACTGTGAGATCTACACCTGTTGTATTCAGCATTTCAATGTGAGGTCTACTACACCTGTTGTATTCAGCATTTCACTGTAAGGTCTACTACACCTGTTGTATTCAGCATTTCACTGTGAGGTCTACACCGGTTGCATTCGGCATTTCACTGTGAGGTCTACTACACCTGTTGTATTCAGCATTTCACTGTGAGGTCTACTACACCTGTTGTATTCAGCATTTCACTGTGAGGTCTACTACACCTGTTGTATTCAGCATTTCACTGTAAGGTCTACTACACCTGTTGTATTCAGCATTTCACTGTGAGGTCTACTACACCTGTTGTATTCAGCATTTCACTGTGAGGTCTACACCGGTTGCATTCGGCGCATGTGCCAAATACAATATGATTTGTAGGGTTCATGGATAAGCAGGGAGGATACAGAGGTTGTGAGGATTTCTCATGAGTGATGTGAAATATCCTCTATTTTTTTTATTTACTTCTAGACTAAGGGTGGCACCACACATTTAGTTGTCTGAACACTTGGCTTGTCTAGTGCAGTATGATTCATGTATAAGATTATGGATTTGCATAATTCTGTAAAGTGAAGGGGCCAATAACAGATCAATAGATATTCTGCTAACTGATACCAGATCAATAGATATTCTGCTAACTGATACCAGATCAATAGATATTCTGCTAACTGATACCAGATCAATAGATATTCTGCTAACTGATACCAGATCAATAGATATTCTGCTAACTGATACCAGATCAATAGATATTCTGCTAACTGATACCATATCAATAGATATTATGCTAACTGATACCAGATCAATAGATATTCTGCTAACTGATACCAGATCAATACATATTCTGCTAACTGATACCAGATCAATACATATTCTGCTAACTGATACCAGATCAATAGATATTCTGCTAACTGATACCAGATCAATACATATTCTGCTAACTGATACCAGATCAATACATATTCTGCTAACTGATACCAGATCAATAGATATTCTGCTAACTGATACCAGATCAATACATATTCTGCTAACTGATACCAGATCAATAGATATTCTGCTAACTGATACCATATCAATAGATATTATGCTAACTGATACCAGATCAATAGATATTCTGCTAACTGATACCAGATCAATATATATTCTGCTAACTGATACCATATCAATAGATATTCTGCTAACTGATACCAGATCAATACATATTCTGCTAACTGATACCAGATCAATAGATATTCTGCTAACTGATACCATATCAATAGATATTATGCTAACTGATACCAGATCAATAGATATTCTGCTAACTGATACCAGATCAATACATATTCTGCTAACTGATACCAGATTGTTTTAAAATCTGGTAACTGATACCATATCAATAGATATTATGCTAACTGATACCAGATCAATAGATATTCTGCTAACTGATACCAGATCAATAGATATTCTGCTAACTGATACCAGATCAATAGATATTCTGCTAACTGATACCAGATCAATAGATATTCTGCTAACTGATACCAGATCAATATATATTCTGCTAACTGATACCAGATCAATAGATATTCTGCTAACTGATACCAGATCAATAGATATTCTGCTAACTGATACCAGATCAATACATATTCTGCTAACTGATACCAGATCAATAGATATTCTGCTAACTGATACCAGATCAATACATATTCTGCTAACTGATACTAGATTGTTTTAAAATCTGGTAACTGATATGAGATTAATAGATATTATGTTTACAGATAACAGATCAATATATATTCTGGTAACTGAGACCAGATCAATAGATAATCTGGTAACTGATACAAGATCAAAAAAATATTCTGGTAACTTTTTTAATTGATTTTATTTCATCTTTATTTAACCAGGTAGGCCAGTTGAGAACAAGTTCTCATTTACAACTGCGACCTGGCCAAGATAAAGCAAAGCAGTGCAACACAAACAACAACACAGAGATACACATGGAGTAAACAAACATACAGTCAATAACACAATAGAAAATAAAGAAAGTCTATATAAAGTGTGTGCAAATGGCATGAGGAGGTAGGCATTAAATAGGCCATTTTAGCGAATAATTACAATTTAGCAGATTAACACTGGAGTGATAGATGAGCAGATGTTGATGAGCAGATGATGGTGTGTAAGTAGTGATACTGGTGTGCAAAAGAGCAGCAAAGTAAATAAAAACAATATGGGGATGAGGTAGGTAGATTGGGTGGGCTATTTAGAGATGGGCTATGTACAGCTGCAGAGTTAGTGAGGGAAATGTAAGTCTCCAGGCTCAGCGATATTTGCCATTTGTTCCAGTCACTGGAAGTAGAGAACTGGAAGGAAAGGCGGCCAAAGTAGGTGTTGGCTTTGGGGATGACCAGTGAGATATACCTGCTGAAGCGCGTGTTTTTATTGTGACCAGTGAGCTGAGATAAGGTAGAGCTTTACCTAACAAAGACTTATAGACGACCTGGAGATGAACTCACCTGCTGGAGCGCGTGCTACGGGTGGGTGTTGCCATCATGACCAGTGAACTGAGATAAGGTGGAGCTTTACCTAGCATAGACTTATAGACGACCTGGAGCCAGTGGGTCTGGTAACGAATATGTAGCAAATATGTACCTGATACCAGATCAATAGATATTCTGGTTACAGGGAAATTATTCAGCATACACTTGACTACTATGCCTCTGGCATCTCCTCCTAACTCTAGTCAACATCAATACTATAAATGACTTACCTAACATCTCCTCCTAACTCTAGTCATCAATACTGTAAATTACATACCTAACATCTAACTCTAGTCAACATCAATACTATAAATGACTTACCTAACATCTCCTCCTAACTCTAGTCATCAATACTATAAATGACTTACCTAACATCTCCTCCTAACTCTAGTCATCAATGCTGTAAATTACATACCTAACATCTCCTCCTAACTCTAGTCATCAATACTGTAAATTACATACCTAACATCTAACTCTAGTCAACATCAATACTATAAATGACTTACCTAACATCTCCTCCTAACTCTAGTCATCAATACTATAAATGACTTACCTAACATCTCCTCCTAACTCTAGTCATCAATACTGTAAATTACATACCTAACATCTAACTCTAGTCAACATCAATACTATAAATGACTTACCTAACATCTCCTCCTAACTCTAGTCATCATCAATACTATAAATGACTTACCTAACATCTCCTCCTAACTCTAGTCATCATCAATACTATAAATGACTTACCTAACATCTCCTCCTAACTCTAGTCATCATCAATACTATAAATGACTTACCTAACATCTCCTCCTAACTCTAGTCAACATCAATACTATAAATGACTTACCTAACATCTCCTCCTAACTCTAGTCAACATCAATACTATAAATGACTTACCTAACATCTCCTCCTAACTCTAGTCAACAATACTGTAAATTACATACCTAACATCTAACTCTAGTCAACATCAATACTATAAATGACTTACCTAACATCTCCTCCTAACTCTAGTCATCATCAATACTATAAATGACTTACCTAACATCTCCTCCTAACTCTAGTCATCATCAATACTATAAATGACTTACCTAACATCTCCTCCTAACTCTAGTCATCATCAATACTATAAATGACTTACCTAACATCTCCTCCTAACTCTAGTCATCATCAATACTATAAATGACTTACCTAACATCTCCTCCTAACTCTAGTCATCATCAATACTATAAATGACTTACCTAACATCTCCTCCTAACTCTAGTCAACATCAATACTATAAATGACTTACCTAACATCTCCTCCTAACTCTAGTCATCATCAATACTATAAATGACTTACCTAACATCTCCTCCTAACTCTAGTCATCATCAATACTATAAATGACTTACCTAACATCTCCTCCTAACTCTAGTCATCATCAATACTATAAATGACTTACCTAACATCTCCTCCTAACTCTAGTCAACAATACTGTAAATTACATACCTAACATCTAACTCTAGTCAACATCATTTAACATTACATTTACATACATTTAAGTCATTTAGCAGACGCTCTTATCCAGAGCGACTTACAAATTGGTGCATTCACCTTATGACATCCAGTGGGACAGTCACTTAACAATAGTGCATCTAAAACTTAGGGAGGGTGGGGTGAGAGGGATTACTTAACCTATCCTAGGTATTCCTTAAAGAGGTGGGGTTTCAGGTGTCTCCGGAAGGTGGTGATTGACTCCGCTGTCCTGGCGTCGTGAGGGAGTTTGTTCCACCATTGGGGGGCCAGGGCAGCGAACAGTTTTGACTGGGCTGAGCGGGAGCTGTACTTCCTCAGTGGTAGGGAGGCGAGCAGGCCAGAGGTGGATGAACGCAGTGCCCTTGTTTGGGTGTAGGGCCTGATCAGAGCCTGGAGGTACTGAGGTGCCGTTCCCCTCACAGCTCCGTAGGCAAGCACCATGGTCTTGTAGCGGATGCGAGCTTCAACTGGAAGCCAGTGGAGAGAACGGAGGAGCGGGGTGACGTGAGAGAACTTGGGAAGGTTGAACACCAGACGGGCTGCGGCGTTCTGGATGAGTTGAAGGGGTTTAATGGCACAGGCGGGGAGCCCAGCCAACAGCGAGTTGCAGTAATCCAGACGGGAGATGACAAGTGCCTGGATTAGGACCTGCGCCGCTTCCTGTGTGAGGCAGGGTCGTACTCTGCGGATGTTGTAGAGCATGAACCTACAGGAACGGGCCACCGCCTTGATGTTAGTTGAGAACGACAGGGTGTTGTCCAGGATCACGCCAAGGTTCTTGGCGCTCTGGGAGGAGGACACAATGGAGTTGTCGACCGTGATGGCGAGATCATGGAACGGGCAGTCCTTCCCCGGGAGGAAGAGCAGCTCCGTCTTGCCGAGGTTCAGCTTGAGGTGGTGATCCGTCATCCACACTGATATGTCTGCCAGACATGCAGAGATGCGATTCGCCACCTGGTCAATACTATAAATGACTTACCTAACATCTCCTCCTAACTCTAGTCATCATCAATACTATAAATGACTTACCTAACATCTCCTCCTAACTCTAGTCATCATCAATACTATAAATGACTTACCTAACATCTCCTCCTAACTCTAGTCATCATCAATACTATAAATGACTTACCTAACATCTCCTCCTAACTCTAGTCAACAATACTGTACATGACTTACCTAACACAGTTCAATATTGAAGAGCAATGTATTTGAACTGGGTATTTAATAGGGCCGTTTAAAATAGGAATTTTACTGGTGATGAGGTGATCAATGTGAACAGGTAGTCCTCAGAGTAACTCCAAGATAACAGACTTAAAAAGATGAATAGGGAGAGATGGCCTTACTCTGTTAATTCAAAAGGTTTTAAAATTCTACATAAGCAGGTTAAAACAAGCTCAAGTAGAGTTCTGTTCCAAGGATATCGATGCTCAACCTTTCAGATGCGTGTCTCCCCCTGCTCGCCGTTTGCAATATGCTCAGTTCATGTTCCCGTTTACATTTTAGTCATTTAGCAGACACTGTTATCCAAAATGACTGTTAGTGGCGCCTCCTTACGATATGTAGTTGGAACAACCACATATCACAGGCATATAAAGTACATTTTCCCCCAATAACATAGCTGACAGTGGAGTCGGAGCTAGAGTGGGGGGGTCATGTGCACGTCGAGAGGAGGAGGAGGATTTTATTTAAGATACTGTTTGAAGAGGTAGGGTTTCACATATTTTCAGAAGATGGGCAGGTACTCTGCTGTCCTCGCTTCAGGGGGAAGCTGTTTCCACCATTGGGGTGCCAGGACATAGAAGAGCTTGGACTGGGCTGAGCGGGAGCTGCCTCCTGTAGGGGTGGGAGGACAGAGAAAAGCTTGGACTGGGCTGAGCGGGAGCTGCCTCCTGTAGGGGTGGGAGGACAGAGAAGAGCTTGGACTGGGCTGAGCTGGAGCTGCCTCCAGTAGGGGTGGGAGGACAGAGAAGAGCTTGGACTGGGCTGAGAGGGAGCTGCCTCCCGTAGGGGTGGGAGGGCAGAGAAGAGCTTGGACTGGGCTGAGCTGGAGCTGCCTCCTGTAGGGGTGGGAGGACAGAGAAGAGCTTGGACTGGGCTGAGAGGGAGCTGCCTCCCGTAGGGGTGGGAGGACAGAGAAGAGCTTGGACTGGGCTGAGCTGGAGCTGCCTCCTGTAGGGGTGGGAGGACAGAGAAGAGCTTGGACTGGGCTGAGAGGGAGCTGCCTCCCGTAGGGGTGGGAGGGCAGAGAAGAGCTTGGACTGGGCTGAGAGGGAGCTGCCTCCCGTAGGGGTGGGAGGGCAGAGAAGAGCTTGGACTGGGCTGAGAGGGAGCTGCCTCCCGTAGGGGTGGGAGGGCAGAGAAGAGCTTGGACTGGGCTGAGAGGGAGCTGCCTTCTGTAGGGGTGGGAGGACAGAGAGACCTGAAGTGGCTAATCAGAACGTCGTGGTGTGCAGAGCTCCTCTCACTTTCTGTCTGCTACTACTCGACGTCGTGGTGTGCAGAGCTCCTCTCACTTTCTGTCTGCTACTACTCGACGTCGTGGTGTGCAGAGCTCCTCTCACTTTCTGTCTGCTACTACTCGACGTCGTGGTGTGCAGAGCTCCTCTCACTTTCTGTCTGCTACTACTCGACGTCGTGGTGTGCAGAGCTCCTCTCACTTTCTGTCTGCTACTACTCGACGTCGTGGTGTGCAGAGCTCCTCTCACTTTCTGTCTGCTACTACTCGACGTCGTGGTGTGCAGAGCTCCTCTCACTTTCTGTCTGCTACTACTCGACGTCGTGGTGTGCAGAGCTCCTCTCACTTTCTGTCTGCTACTACTCGACGTCGTGGTGTGCAGAGCTCCTCTCACTTTCTGTCTGCTACTACTCGATGTAATCCTCTTCAATCTGCCAGCATATTATACCTTCTGAAGCATTCTTGGTATCGAACTCTTTATTTACTTACCTAAAGTGGTGGTTTAGTATGTTTGTGAACGTTGATTCATTTCATTGTCATTTTGGAGAGTTCTACTTTGTGTTGTAATATGCCCGTTGGTCGTTGAAACTTTCTGGGTGACGGGTGGGTGAACAGGCAGTGGCTCGGGAAGTCGCTCTGGATAAGAGAGTCTGCTAAATTACTTAAATGTAATGTAAATGTAAATGTTGTTGTCCTTGATGATCCTTCTGGGTGATAGCAGGGTGAACAGGCAGTGGCTCGGGTGGTTGTTGTCCTTGATGATCCTTCTGGATGGTAGCAGTATTAACAGACAGTGGCTCGGGTGGTTGTTGTCCTTGATGATCCTTCTGGATGATCAAGGAGGGGTGAACAGGGGGGTGAACGGGGTGACTGCGGGGTGAACAGGCAGTGGCTCGGGTGGTTGATGTCCTTGATGATATTTCTGGATGATAGCAGGGTGAACAGGCAGTGGCTCAGGTGTTTGTTGTCCTTGATCCTTCTGGATGATAGCAGGGTGAACAGGCAGTGGCTCGGGTGGTTGTTGTCCTTGATGATCTTTTTGGCCTTCCTGTGACATCAGGTGCTGAAGGAGTCCTGGAGGGCAGGTAGTTTTCCCACGGTGATGTGTTGGGTAAACCGCACCACCCTCTGGAGAGGCCTGCAGTTGCAGGCGGGGCAGTTGCCATACCAGGCAGCCAGGCGATTACACCCCGACAGAATGCTCTCAATTGCGCATCTGTGAAATGAGGGTTTTCCCCAATGGGTCGGTCCCGAGGCCATTACACTTCCTACAGTATATGAAACTGTGATTTAGTTGGAGCCGTAAAAATAAAAATAAACACAAAATGGAGATTGGAGGCTTGTTGGTTAATTGACCTTTATTGGGCCTTCTGGTTCATTTGAGTAAGGGAATTAAATGAACATGATCATTCAGGCCCAGAGTATTAACAGCCATCCATCCAACCCCATTACATATCCTCTCCTGATTTAGTACTGCTTTTTATTAACAGCCTTTCATGTTGCAGTGAAGAGAGAGAGAGGCTTCATTCCAGCTGAGCAGATACAGTAGCATGATTCCTCTTCCTGGTTTATGACCCTCAGGATTCTATTATAGATAGGGAATAGGTTGTGTCTGAAATGGCACCCTATCTAGTGCACCGTTGACCCAATAGGAATTCCTCGACTCCATTTTGGACTCGCACTACTACAGTCTGCAGTATACAGAAGTGCTCTAATAGTTGTTCCCAGCTGAACTGTGAACTGTGTTTTGAAAAAGGCTGACGGAATTCCGTTGCATCGGTTTTAAGAAATAAATGTCCATTTGTCTAAAATAGTCTAATGACTTAATTGGTTGCAGGAGTTTTTACCTTTATTTAACTAGGCAAGTCAGTTAAGAACAAATTCTTATTTTCAATGACAGTCTAGGTACAGTGGGTTAACTGCCTATTCAGGGGCAGAACGACAGATTTTTTACCTTGTCAGCTCAGGGATTTGAACCTGCAACCTTTCGGTTACTAGTCCAATGCTCTAACCACTAGGCTAACCTGCCACCCTAGTTGTTATAAACTGTAAGGTTGGTGATGGAAGAGGGTTTCTGGGGTGTTAAATGGGGAGTGCTAGTACCATCTTGTGGTAGGTGCATATCACACGTGTAGGTTGGGACTTCAGGAAACATTTAGCTCTGATTAAATATTACATCAATATAAAAATTAATAAAAACTTAACTATAGTTGTTTTTAAAAGACAATGTGTCCCGGCTTTTCGACAGGCTCTCTTTACATAATGCCTAAGGGTTCTGTTTTGACTTCAAGTCCCTGTCAGGGCTACCCACCAAATTCACCCCGTTGACTACCACACTAGGCACCGTTTCCATGTTTAACTCCGATATCTTCCCCTCTTCCCTACTGTGGGTCTGATGAATAGGGAAGCGGTAACCTGTCTAACCAAACCAGAAGAACACTCACCTAGTGGTTGCATCTCAAGGAGCACTTAACACATGGGCAGGGTGATGTATACTAGTGGTGTGTGGGTAATAACCAACCGCCTGGTTATGTGCTATTGAAAATCTGTGGCCTGCACCCAACCCTAACCCTCTAATACCAACCCCAACCCCAACCCTCTAACCCTCTAATACCAACCCCAACCCCAACCCTCTAACCCTCTAATACCAACCCCAACCCCAACCCTCTAACCCTCTAATACCAACCCTAACCCTCTAATACCAAACCTAACCCTCTAATACCAACCCCAACCCTCTAATACCAACCCCAACCCTCTAATACCAACCCCAACCCTCTAATACCAACCCCAACCCTCTAATACCAACCCCAACCCTCTAATACCAACCCCAACCCTAACCCTCTAATACCAACCCCAACCCTAACCCTCTAATACAAACCCCAACCCTCTAACCCTCTAATACCAACCCCAACCCTCTAACCCTCTAATACCAACCCCAACCCTCTAATACCAACCCTAACCCTCTAATATCAAATACACTGTAAGCTACAGGCCGCGTATAATTGTTTTTGACAGGAGTGCAGGATTTTTGACTGATTTACATACGTTCCTGCTTTCAACATGCTGCTTCTTGTCACTATATGTTGCCCTAGAAGACTAAATCAACCCTTGTTCACCAGAATATCATAAGTCGTTTGAAGCCATCTAGTTGTAAAAGTCTGATTCATTCATGGAGCAAATAGAAAATGTTTCCCGTGCGTCATGTCCACATGTCCAAACAACCGTTTGGATGTTATGATGCTCATAAAGACAGCACCTCTACAGACAGTGTCTAACCGCACATTCACTCAAGATGGTGGAACAAAATAAATCAACATTTGGTATATTTTACTGCTTAATTCTACTACCAAACCAAAATCAAATCAAATGTTATTTGCCACACGTACACATGGTTAGCAGATGTTAATGCGAGTGTAGTGAAATGCTTGTGCTTCTAGTTCCGACAATGCAGTAATAACCAAGGAGTAATCTAACCTAACACTTTCACAATATCTACCTTATACACAAAAGTGTGAAGGGATAAAGAATATGTGCATAAATATATATGAATGAGTGATGGTACAGAACGGCATAGGCAAGATGCAGTAGATGGTATAGAGTACAGTATATACATATGAGATGAGTAATGTAGGGTATATAAACATAAAGTGGCTAGTGATACATGTATTACATAAAGATGCAGTAGATGATATAGAGTACAGTATATACATATACATATTGAGATGAGTAATGTAGGGTATAATAAAATTTATATTAAGTGGCATTGTTTAAAGTGGCTAGTGATACATTTTTACATTAATTCCCATCAATTCCCATTATTAAAGTGGCTGGAGTTGAGTCAGTGTCAGTGTGTTGGCAGCAGCCACTTAATGTTAGTGGTGGCTGTTTAACAGTCTGATGGCCTTGAGATAGAAGCTGTTTTTCAGTCTCTCTGTCGCTGCTTTGGTGCACCTGTACTGACCTCGCCTTCTGGATGATAGCGGGGTGAACAGGCAGTGGCTCGGGTGGTTGTTGGTCCTTCTGTAGCTCAGTTGGTAGAGCATGGCGCTTGTAACGCCAGGGTAGTGGGTTCGATCCCCGGGACCACCCATACGTAGAATGTATGCACACATGACTGTAAGTCGCTTTGGATAAAAGCGTCTGCTAAATGGCATATATTATTATATTATTATTATTATATTATTGTTGTCCTTGATGATCTTTATGGCCTTCCTGTGACATTGGGTAGTGTAGGTGTCCTGGAGGGCAGGTAGTTTGCCCCCGGTGATGCGTTGTGCAGACCTCACTACCCTCTGAAGAGCCTTATGGTTGAGCAGTTAGCGTACCAGGCGGTGATACAGCCCGACAGGATGCTCTCGATTGTGCATCTGTAACAGTTTGTGAGTGCTTTTGGTGACAAGCCGAATTTCCTCAGCCTCCTGAGGTTGAAGAGGCGCTGCTGCGCCTTCTTCACAACGCTGTCTGTGTGGGTGGACCAATTCAGTTTGTCCGTGATGTGTACACCGAGGAACTTAAAACTTACTACCCTCTCCACTACTGTCCCGTCGATGTGGTTAGTGCTCCCTCTGCTGTTTCCTGAAGTCCACAATCACCTCCTTTGTTTTGTTGATGTTGAGGTGTGTGAGGTTATTCTCCTGACACCGCACTCCGAGGGCCCTCACCTCCTCCCTGTAGGCCGTCTCGTCGTTGTTGGTAATCAAGCCTACCACTGTAGTGTCGTCCGCAAACTTTATGATTGACTTGGAGGCGTGCATGGCCACGCAGTCTTGGGTGAACAGGGAGTACAGGAGAGGGCTCAGAACGCACCCTTGTAGGGCCCCAGTGTTGAGGATCAGCGGGGTGGAGATGTTGTTACCTACCCTCACCACCTGGGGGCGGCCCGTCAGGAAGTCCAGTACCCAGTTGCACAGGGCGGGGTCGAGACCCAGGGTCTCGAGTTTGATGACGAGTTTGGAGGGTACTATGGTGTTAAATGCTGAGCTGTAGTCGATGAACAGCATTCTCACATGGGTATTCCTCTTGTCTAGATGGGTTAGGGCAGTGTGCAGTGTGGTTGAGATTGCATCGTCTTTGGACCTAATTGGGTGGTAAGCAAATTGGAGTGGGTCTAGGCTGGAGGTGATATTGTCCTTGACTAGTCTCTCAAAGCACTTCATGATGACGGAAGTGAGTGCTACGGGGCGGGGCGGTAGTCGTTTAGCTCAGCTCCCTTAGCTTCCTTGGGAACAGGAACAATGGTGGCCCTCTTGAAGCATGTGGGAACAGCAGACTCGGATAAGGATTGATTGAATATGTCCGTAAACACACCAGCCAGCTGGTCTTCGCATGCTCTGAGGACGAGGCTGGGGATGCCGTCTGGGCCTGCAGCCTTGCGAGGGTTAACACATTTAAATGTTTTACTCACGTCGGCTGCAGTGAAGGAGGGTCTGCAGGTTTTGGTAGCTGGCCGTGTCAGTGGCACTGTATTGTCCTCAAAGCGGATAAAAAAGTTAGTTAGTCTGTCTGGGAACAAGACATCCTGGTCCGTGGAGTCAGATTGGTTGGACCAGCGTTGAACAGGCCTGAGCGCGGGAGCTTCTTAATTTAGTCTCTGTCTGTAGGCTGGAAGCAACAAAATGGAGTCGTGGTCAGCTTTTCTGAAAGGAGGGCGGGGGAGGGCCTTATATGCGCCGCGGAAGTTAGAATAACATTGATCCAGGGTTTTACCAGCCCTGGTTGCGCAATCGATATGCTGATAGAATTTAGGGAGTCTTGTTTTTAGATTAGCCTTGTTAAAATCCCCAGCTACAATGAATGCAGCCTCAGGATATGTGGTTTCCAGTTTACATAGAGTCAAATAAAGTTTGTTCAGAGCCATTGATGTGTCTGCTTGGGGGGGGAATATATACGGATGTGATTATAATCTAAGAGAATTCCCTTGGTAGATAATGCAGTCGACATTTGATTGTGAGGAATTGGTGAACAGAAGGACTTGAGTTCCTGTATGTTGTTATGATCACAACACGTCTCGTTAATCATAAAGCCTGTATGTTGTTATGATCACAACACGTCTCGTTAATCATAAAGCCTGTATGTTGTTATGATCACAACACGTCTCGTTAATCATAAAGCCTGTATGTTGTTATGATCACAACACGTCTCGTTAATCATAAAGCCTGTATGTTGTTATGATTACAACACGTCTCGTTAATCATAAAGCCTGTATGTTGTTATGATTACAACACGTCTCGTTAATCATAAAGCCTGTATGTTGTTATGATTACAACAC
This sequence comes from Oncorhynchus gorbuscha, assembly GCF_021184085.1. NCBI lineage: Eukaryota > Metazoa > Chordata > Actinopteri > Salmoniformes > Salmonidae > Oncorhynchus > Oncorhynchus gorbuscha. The sequence goes on from NC_060196.1 coordinate 65,610,711, forward strand.
GTCTCGTTAATCATAAAGCCTGTATGTTGTTATGATTACAACACGTCTCGTTAATCATAAAGCCTGTATGTTGTTATGATTACAACACGTCTCGTTAATCATAAAGCCTGTATGTTGTTATGATCACAACATGTCTCGTTAATCATAAAGCATGTATGTTGTTATGATCACAACACATCTCGTTAATCATAAAGCCTGTATGTTGTTATGATCACAACACGTCTCGTTAATCATAAAGCCTGTATGTTGTTACTGAAAAATAATCAAGTATGTTTTATGATTACACGTTTAATCATTAAGCCTGAATGGTTAAGGGTTAAGGTTTGGGTTATGTTATGTAAGAGTTAAGGTAAAGGGTTATGTTGTTATGATCACAACAGGGTTAATTAAAGCCTGTATGGGTTATGGTAAGGGTCATGGTATGTTGTTATGATTACAAACGTTTGGTTAATCATAAAGCCGGGATTACAAGGTCTCGTTAATCATAAAGGTATGTTGTTATGATTAAGGTAAATCATAAAGGTATGTTGTTATGATTGGGTTAATCATAAAATGGGTTAAGATTACAGGGTTAAGGTTTAAGATTACAGGGTTAAATCATTATGTTGTTATGTTAAGGGAGTTAATCATAAAGCCTGAAGGGTTACAAAGGTTAATCATAAAGCCTGGTTGTTAAGATTAAGGGTTAAAGGTAATGTTGGGTTACAAGGGTTAAGGTAAAGGGTTAAGGTTAATCATAAAGCCTGTATGTTGTTATGATCACAACATGGGTTATGTTGTTATGATCACAACACAGGGTTAATCATAAAGGTATGTTGTTAAGGGTTAAGGGCCTGTTTAAAAATATCAAGTATTTAAGGTTAAGTTTAGACATTAACTCTGAATGGTTAAGGGTTAAGGTTTGGGTTATGGTAAGAGTTAAGGTAAGGGTTATGGTAAGGGTTAAGGTAAGGGTTAAGGTAAGGGTCATGGTAAGGGGTAAGGGTTAAGGTTTGGGTTACGGTAAGGGTTAAGGTAAGGATTAAGGTAAGGGTTAAGGGTTAAGGTAAAGGTCATGGTAAGGGTTAAGGTATGGGTCGTGGTAAGGGTTAAGGTAAGGGTTAAGGTTTAAGGTAAGGGTTAAATGTTAAGGTAAGGGTTAAGGGAGGGGTTAAGGGGTTAAATGGTAAGGGTTAGGTTTGGGTTAAGGTAAGGGTTAAGGGTTAAGGTAAGGGTTAAGGTAAGGGTTAAGGTAAGGGTTAAGGTAAGGGTTAAGGTAAGGGTTAAGGTAAGGGTTAAGGGTTAAAGGTTAAGGTAAGGGTTAAGGTTAAGGTAAGGGTTAAGGTAAGGGTTAAGGGTTAAGGTAAGGGTTAAGGTAAGGGTTAAGGTAAGGTTTAAGGTAAGGGTTAAGGTAAGGGTTAAGGTTTAAGGGTTAATGGTTAAGGTAAGGGTTAAGGTTTGAGTTAAGGTAAGGGTTAAGGTTTGGGTTAAGGTTTGAGTTAAGGTAAGGGTTAAGGTTTGGGTTAAGGTAAGGGTTAAGGTAAGGGTTAAGGTTTGGGTTAAGGTTAAGGTTTGGGTTTAGGTTTGGATTAAGGTTTGGGTTAAGGTTTGGGTTAAGGTAAGGGTTAAGGTAAGGGTTAAGGTACGGGTTAACATTTGGGTTAAGGTTTAGGTTAAGGTTAAGGGTTAAGGTAAGGGTTAAGGCAAGGGTTAAGGTAAGGTTTGGGTTAAGGTAAGGGTTAAGGTAAGGTAAGGGTAAGCTTTAAGGTAAGGGTTAAGGTAAGGGATAAGGTTTAGGTTTGGGTTAAGGTAAGGGTTAAGGTAAGGGTTAAGGTTTGGGTTAAGGTAAGGGTTAAGGTAAGGGTTAAGGTTTAGGTTTGGGTTAAGGTAAGGGTTAACGTTTGGGTTAAGGTAAGGGGTAAGGGTTAAGGTTTGTTAAGGTACGGGTTAACATTTGGGTTAAGGTTTAGGTTAAGGTTTGGGTTAAGGTTAAGGTTTGGGTTAAGGTAAGGGTTAAGGTATGGGTTAAGGTTAAGGTTAAGGTTTGGGTTAAGGTTAGGTTTGGGTTAAGGTAAGGGTTAAGTGTAAGGTTTGGGTTAAGGTAAGGGTTAAGGTTAAGGTTTAGGGTTAAGGTTAAGGGTTAAGGGTTAAGGTAAGGGTTAAGGTTTGGGTTAAGGTTAGGGTTAAGGTTTGGGTTAAGGTTTGGGTTAAGGTTGGGTTAAGGTTTAAGGGTTAAGGTAAGGGTTAAGGTTAAGGTTAAGGTTTGGGTTAAGGTAAGGGTTGGGTTAAGGTAAGGGTTAAGTGTAAGGTTTGGGTTAAGGTAAGGGTTAAGGTTAAGGTTTAGGGTTAAGGTTAAGGTAAGGGTTAAGGTAAGGATTAAGGTTTGGGTTAAGGTAAGGGTTAAGGTTAAGGTTTGGGTTAAGGTAAGGGTTAAGGTTTGGGTTAAGGTAAGGGTTAAGGTTTAGGTTTGGGTTAAGGTTTGGGTTAAGGTAAGGGTTAAGGTAAGGGTTAAGGTTTAGGTTAAGGTAAGGGTTAAGGTAAGGGTTAAGGTTTAGGTTAAGGTAAGGGTTAAGGTAAGGGTTAAGGTTTAGGTTTGGGTTAAGGCTTAAAACAACAATATCCAAAACATTCACTGGATATGAACGGATTCTTCCACCCATCCGCCAGACCTTAGTAAAACCCAAAACCTACTTGAAGGTAACAGTGCTCAACGTTGCCCCTAGTGCCCGGTTTCATCACGGACATCCTCAGACATGGGTGGACATTGTTACATTCCCCAGCAAGAAAACCAAATAAACTATCTCGAACAGGAGGGGGAACTAACAGACCCACTAAATTTGCAACGTACAAAAAATCTTACTAGAAAGTCTTTATATTCATGAAATCACAAGTGAAATATACCAGCACCACCACCACTACCAGCACCACCACCACTACCACCAAATCAAATCAAATTGTATTTGTCACATACACATGGTTAGCAGATGTTAATGCGAGTGTAGCGAAATGCTTGTGCTTCTAGTTCCGACAATGCAGTGATAACCAACAAGTAATCTAACTAACAATTCCAAAACTACTGTCTTATACACAGTGTAAGGGGATAAGGAACATGTACATAAGGATATATGAATGAGTGATGGTACAGAGCAGCATACAGTAGATGGTATCGAGTACAGTATATACATATGAGATGAGTGTGTAGACAAAGTAAACAAAGTGGCATAGTTAAAGTGGCTAGTGATACATGTGTTACATAAGGATGCAGTCGATGTTGTAGAGTACAGTATATACATATGCATATGAGATGAATAATGTAGGGTAAGTAACATTATATAAGGTAGCATTGTTTAAAGTGGCTAGTGATATATTTACATAATTTCCCATCAATTCCCATTATTAAAATGACTGGAGTTGGGTCAGTGTCAATGACAGTGTGTTGGCAGCAGCCACTCAATGTTAGTGGTGGCTATTTAACAGTCTGATGGCCTTGAGATAGAAGCTGTTTTTCAGTCTCTCGGTCCCAGCTTTGATGCACCTGTACTGACCTCGCCTTCTGGATGATAGCGGGGTGAACAGGCAGTGGTTCGGGTGGTTGATGTCCACCAGCAATACCACTGCTACCACCACCACTACCACTACTGCTACCACCACCACCACTACCAGCACCACCACCACCACTACCAGCACCACCACCACCACTACCAGCACCACCACCACCACCACTACCAGCACCACCACCACCACTACCAGCACCACCACCACCACCACCACTACCACCACCACCACCACCACCACTACTGCTACCACCACCACTACTGCTACCACCACCACTACTGCTACCACCACCACAACCACCACTACTGCTACCACCACCACTACTGCTACCACCACCACTACCACCACCAATACAATCACCACTACCATCCCCACCACTACCACCACCAATACAACCACCACTACCACCACTACTACAACCACCACCACTACTACAACCACCACCACTACTACAACCACTACTACAACCACCACCACTACTACAACCACCACTACCACCACCACCACCACCACTACCTCCACCACCACCACTACAACCACCACCACCACTACCACCACCACTACCACCACCACTACCACCACCACTACCACCACCACTACCACCACCACTACCACCACCACTACCACTACCACCACCACTACCACCACCACTACCACCACTACCACCACCACTACCACCACCACTACCACTACCACTACCACTACAACCACTACCACTACAACCACTACCACTACCACCACTACAACCACCACTACCACCACCACTACCACTACCACTACCACTACCACCACTACCACTACCACTACCACTACCACCACCACTACCACTACTACCACTACCACCACTACAACTACTACCACCACCACCACTACAACTACTACCACCACTACCACCACTACAACCACCACCACTACAACCACTACCACTACCACTACCACCACTACCACTACCACCACCACCACTGCCACCACCACTACAACCACCACTACCAACACCACTACAACTACCACCACCACTACAACCACCACTACCACCACCACTACAACTACCACCACCACCACCACTACTGCTACCCCCACCACCACTACTGCTACCCCCACCACCACTACAACTACCACCACCACTACAACCACCACTACCACCACCACTACAACTACCACCCCCACCACCACTACTGCTACCCCCACCACCACTACTGCTACCCCCACCACCACTACAACCACCACCACCACCACCACTGCCACTACAACCACCACCACTACTACAACCACCACCACCACTACCACTACCACTACAACCACCACCACTGCCACCACTACTACAACCACCACCACTACTACAACCACCACTACAACTACAACCACCACCACTACTACAACCACCACTACCACTACAACCACCACCACTACTACAACCACCACCACTACTACAACCACCACCACTACTACAACCACCACTACAACTACCACCACCACTGCCACTACAACCACCACCACTACTACAACCACCACTACAACTACAACCACCACCACTACTACAACCACCACCACTACTACAACCACCACCACTACAACTACCACCACCACTGCCACTACAACCACCACTACAACTACAACCACCACCACTACTACAACCACCACTACCACTACAACCACCACCACTACTACAACCACCACCACTACTACAACCACCACCGCTACTACAACCACCACCGCTACTACAACCACCACCACTACTACAACCACCACTACCACTACAACCACCACCGCTACTACAACCACCACCACCACTACAACCACCACCACTACTACAACCACCACTACCACTACAACCACCACCACTACTACAACCACCACCACTACTACAACCACCACCACTACTACAACCACCACCGCTACTACAACCACCACTGCCACTACAACCACCACCACTACTACAACCACCACCGCTACTACAACCACCACTGCTACTACAACCACCACTGCTACTACAACCACCACCGCTACTACAACCACCACCACTACTACAACCACCACCACTACTACAACCACCACTACCACTACAACCACCACCGCTACTACAACCACCACCGCTACTACAACCACCACCACCACTACAACCACCACCACTACTACAACCACCACTACCACAACCACCACCACTACTACAACCACCACCACTACTACAACCACCACCACTACTACAACCACCACTGCCACTACAACCACCACCACTACTACAACCACCACCACTACTACAACCACCACCGCTACTACAACCACCACCACTACTACAACCACCACCACTACTACAACCACCACTACCACTACAACCACCACCGCTACTACAACCACCACTGCCACTACAACCACCACCACTACTACAACCACCACTGCCACTACAACCACCACTGCCACTACAACCACCACTGCCACTACAACCACCACAACCACCACCACCACTACCTCCACTACCTCCACCACCACCACTACAACCACCACTACAACCACCACCACTACCACCACCTCCACTACCACC